>NC_066597.1:2317500-2617500 GCF_905475345.1 Vespula vulgaris | reverse complement strand
CTAACTCTCTATCGCTATATATCTGCCCCTTTCGCAATTTAAACAAATCACTGCTGTTATTACGCTTCGCAAAGTATACACGAGTATCAATAACTTTGTCACGGTCCAAGATATATATCTACTTACAGGCAAACCATCGAGGATATCAAATATTATGCCGTACGAATGATTTCTTTTTTTTAAATTGAATTTCTCGCGAAGAAACACGAACCGAAGAAAAAATCCGATATGCTTCAACGATTTTACTGTTCGTCTTGTATTCGAACGATTATTATTTTTTTTTTTATCTCGATTAGGTGCTAGTGTTTCTTTTTCACGTGTACATTTTAACAAAATTACTCTCGAATAATACTTATATAAATGAAAGTAAATGAAAATTTTAGTTTAGACATCGAAAAACGAAAACTGTTGTGTTTAAAGTAAAATTATGGTAAACTGAGAGTACTAATAGTCGTAATTAAAATAATCACGAATGGTATAAAAAAAGTCAATATTTACTCGTCAGTTTGATCGCGAGTCTAAATATATAATATCGATTCCAAAATAAGCATTTAATATTGAATCGTCTAATCTCTACTATAATACTATTGGTAAGTATACTGTAAAAGATACTGAATTAAAAATAAACTTTGGTAAAAATCGAATATAGGTTTCGAAATACGAGAGATAAGATTTCCATTTTAGTTAGATCTTGCAAATGAATTTCTAAATATACCTACATCCTTTTAGAAAAGTAGGTACCTGGTACGTTTAACGAGGATCATAACGATCACATCGATACGAGTCGTAGAAAAAGTGGAGTCATTTCGTCGGTCATTCAGATGGCTATCGAGCGAAGATAAATAAAATAAAGGCGGCATACGAAGAGCTGCATTATGCAAAAGCGTCATTAATTGAATGTACGAGAAAGAGATAGAGAGAGAGAGAGAGAGAGAGAGAGAGAGAGAAAGAGAGAGAGAAAAAGAAAAAAAGAGAGAGTAAACTGTTAGGAGTCTCACGAACGTCTCTAGAAACGTGGCTGTCACGCGAACCAAAAGAAAGCCTCGAAAGGAAATAATAAAAGGAACTCGACGTGTTCCTTTAAACCACCAGCTGAACTCCAAGCTAAACGTGTTCGATGACAAACAGCTTTACCCTATTAAACCAGACCCTTTTCTGTCTTACCCAATGTCACGAGAATTTAAAAATCTTTCAACACTTTGCCGAGATCTAAGCCGTCGTATCGATCTGATCGATCAATTGTATTAATAAAACGTGTGAACATACTGGACGTCTAATTATCTTGATTTTCATGCAACATATTCTTTCGATACGATAGCCTTTAATTAAAGTTTCCTAAATCAAATCGTTTCTAAATATTTCATAAACGAGATTTTGAAGTTTACTAATCGAAAATTTATTTCATATGAAAATAACGTCATTGTTAATGAAAGTATCACGAAAATTAAATATCGTATCATTCCAAAAAATTCGAATACTAATTTGTAAACCTTCAGTATGTTTTCTTAAGAATTCATTTTATGATGTTATCTAATTAATCTATCTGTTCGAATATGATTAGCAATATGCAATATATTTAAGTAGCATAATGTTTAGCTATTATTAGAGAGAAAAGAACATTTTGGAAACATACTGAAATAATATACAGCCATTCGCCCGGTAGTACTTGCGTTATATGATTTATTAAATTTCGATAGATCGCAAGTAATACCGACCCAGATCTCACCACGTGGAGGTTGCTGCACCTGGAGATCCACGGGCTAACAACATTCTTGTAAGTCGCGTTTAATGAACCTTCAATCGATCCGATCGCAATCGAAAGAGAATTTATCAACCGCGACTTCCCTAACCTACCCGCGAAAAAGCGTGGATTTTTAAACTAATCATTTAAAAAATTTAATTTAATCGTTAATTAAAATAAAACAATCATTTAATCATTAATTTTAATCATTTAAAATACTATATGACTCTTTCAAAAATACTATATAACTCTTTCAAAAATACTATATAACTCTCTTGACATTACTTTTTACATATAATTTGCATATCCCGGGAATATACAAAATACATGTGTATTTATATATTTAATGACTACAATTTAATGTTACATTTATAATTAATATAGTTACATTTGTAATTAATATAGTTACATTTATAATTAATATATTATATTATTGATATATTAATTTATATTGATTATATTATTGATATATTATATTATTGATAAATCTATAATTGGAGATTAATATATCATATTACTGATAAATCTATAATTGAAGATTAGTATGTTATATTATTGATAAATATAAAATTGGGAATTTAAAAGTTAAATAAGCTAATTGAGAAAATTATGAAAAAAATATTGTATTAATTCATAAATAATTGCCGTTTTATAACTAACGACATTCATTCATAAATTAATCCAATATATATAAATATAAAAAGATTATGAAATTTTGAAAAAAATATTGTGTTAATTCATAAATAATTGCCGTTTTATAACTAACGACATTCATTCATAAATTAATCCAATATATATAAATATAAAAAAGATTATGAAATTTTGAAAAAAATATTGTGTTAATTCATAAATAATTGCCGTTTTATAAATAACGACATTCATTCATAAATTAATCCAATATATATAAATATAAAAAAGATTATGAGATTTTGAAAAAAATATTGTTAATTCATAAATAATTGTCGTTTTATAACTAACGACATTCATTCATAAATTAATCCAATATATATAAATATAAAAAAGATTATGAAATTTTGAAAAAAATATTGTGTTAATTCACAAATAATTGCCGTTTTATAACTAACGACATTCATTCATGAATCAATCCAATATATATAAAAAAGATTATGTAACTATAAAAAAAATATTGTGTTAATTCATAAATGAATACCGTTTTAATTAACGGCACTCATTCGTGAATCAACTCAATATATATATCCACGCTTTTTAAATTATCTTAAATACTAAGTGACAGATAATTAACCGATCTGTCATTTCGCGTTAAACCTTAAAAATAAGGTTATCCTTAAAACTAATATTCTTAATCGAAGAAATTTTCATCTCTTCTTTACTAAAAAGCCTTATATTAACCTTAAAACTAATATTCTTAATCGAAGAAATTTTCATCTCTTCTTTACTAAAAAGCCTTATATTAACCTTAAAACTAATATTCTTAATCGAAGAAATTTTCATTTCTTCTTTACTAAAGCCTTATATTAACCTTAAAAATAAGTTGCAAGCTTACAACTAGAACTAACTTAATAGCATATATTAAAATAATTGTGCCAAAGCGTAAAAGCATAAGCATCCCAATGTGCACTGTGCACCGTGCACCGTGCATCATGCATCATGCATCATGCATTACGATTATACTCCAATGAATTAACATGCAATAAATATTCTTAATCGAAGAAATTTTCATCTCTTCTTTACTAAAAAGCCTTATATTAACCTTAAAACTAATATTCTTAATCGAAGAAATTTTCATCTCTTCTTTACTAAAAAGCCTTATATTAACCTTAAAACTAATATTCTTAATCGAAGAAATTTTCATCTCTTCTTTACTAAAAAGCCTTATATTAACCTTAAAACTAATATTCTTAATCGAAGAAATTTTCATCTCTTCTTTACTAAAAAGCCTTATATTAACCTTAAAACTAATATTCTTAATCGAAGAAATTTTCATCTCTTCTTTACTAAAAAGCCTTATATTAACCTTAAAACTAATATTCTTAATCGAAGAAATTTTCATCTCTTCTTTACTAAAAAGCCTTATATTAACCTTAAAACTAATATTCTTAATCGAAGAAATTTTCATTTCTTCTTTACTAAAGCCTTATATTAACCTTAAAAATAAGTTGCAAGCTTACAACTAGAACTAACTTAATAGCATATATTAAAATAATTGTGCCAAAGCGTAAAAGCATAAGCATCCCAATGTGCACTGTGCACCGTGCACCGTGCATCATGCATCATGCATCATGTATCATGCATTACGATTATACTCCAATGAATTAACATGCAATAAATATTCTTAATCGAAGAAATTTTCATCTCTTCTTTACTAAAAAGCCTTATATTAACCTTAAAACTAATATTCTTAATCGAAGAAATTTTCATCTCTTCTTTACTAAAAAGCCTTATATTAACCTTAAAACTAATATTCTTAATCGAAGAAATTTTCATCTCTTCTTTACTAAAAAGCCTTATATTAACCTTAAAACTAATATTCTTAATCGAAGAAATTTTCATCTCTTCTTTACTAAAAAGCCTTATATTAACCTTAAAACTAATATTCTTAATCGAAGAAATTTTCATCTCTTCTTTACTAAAAAGCCTTATATTAACCTTAAAACTAATATTCTTAATCGAAGAAATTTTCATCTCTTCTTTACTAAAAAGCCTTATATTAACCTTAAAACTAATATTCTTAATCGAAGAAATTTTCATTTCTTCTTTACTAAAGCTTTATATTAACCTTAAAAATAAGTTGCAAGCTTACAACTAGAACTAACTTAATAGCATATATTAAAATAATTGTGCCAAAGCGTAAAAGCATAAGCATCCCAATGTGCACTGTGCATCGTGCACCGTGCATCATGCATCATGCATCATGCATCATGTATCATGCATTACGATTATACTCCAATGAATTAACATGCAATAAATATTCTTAATCGAAGAAATTTTCATCTCTTCTTTACTAAAAAGCCTTATATTAACCTTAAAACTAATATTCTTAATCGAAGAAAAAGTAGGAACTTACTAATATACTTTACCCATATGTAAAATATTGTATAATATGAAATTGTTCTTTATTAATTTTTTTATCAACATTGCAATGATTAACTTTCATATTACTCTTTCAATGTAAATTTACATTCATTCTCATTATGAAATACCTAAAACATAAAAAATAGAGTGTATATACAATAAATCATAAAAACAAATAGAATAAAATCATATTGATATTTTATGCAATTTTATTCTCTGTATACTAGCATATGTAATGAATATAAAAAGCAAACCAAACTATCATAGATCCACACATCAATGGAGATTACACACCTGAAACATATATTTTCAATAATTAAACATTTCATTAATATAGATAATTATATAATGAGAAATGTTGCATTTATTACAAAAATAATAAGTACTAAATTTATATAATTAACTAAAAATTTTAAATAATAATATAACATTAAATAATAATTCTATTATAACAAACTCAAAGAAGATATCTGAGAAATTTTAAAAATGCAACAAATCTTCAGTCTTTGGTACATCCCAAAAAATATACGAAATTATATTTTTAAAAATCATTGTAACAAAATGTTATAAAACAAACGTTAAAAAAATCATAGTAAACAAAAATAATATTTAATGTTCGTTTAATATCATTAACAATAATAAATTTAATCAAAATATATTTAATATCATTAGCAATAATAAGTTGCCTTCAGAAATGCATATATATTATATATATATATATATATCTTAAATACTAGTCATTTTAATATCTTAAATAGTAGGCATTCTAATACAACTATTGAAAATAACTGATATTAGCAAATCCAACGATGATCACCTGTAACAAAAAGAAAATATATTAATCATACAATCAATGTGTGAAAAGCATGAAATATAACACGTCCACTTGATGTGCCAATGTGATATAAATGCACTTTTCAATTTAATTCCCTATCCATAATATTTCCCTATATGGCAATAAGATTAAATTAAAATGCGTGACTTTACGTCAAAGCATATAATATTTAAGCAATTGAAAAATTTTTAATATTATACTGTTAATAAAAATAAAACATTTTTTAATTATTATGAGAATTACTTTTATACTCATAATTATTTTACTAGAAATTACAAATAATATTCGATCAAAGTTAAAGATTGTAGAAACAAAACAAAAAAAGTGAATTACTTTAATATTAAAGATAATTTCATTGAAGCTTCAAAATTTAATAATACACGAATCCAAGTATTCTCGACTTTAATTAATTAAAAACTTGTGCATTTGTTAGATGACTCAATTACGAACTTTATGTGCCAAAGAGACGAAATGGTCCAACATCTGAAATAATAACAATTATTACTGACGAGCAGAATGACAACGTGGTAAAAAAGAAAAATAGATATGAGTATGAGTTATTTTCAAAAGAATATATTACAATCCTTTGAAATATGACTCATTGTTGATAGTTGCCCTCTTGAACCACATATAGTGGAGGCCTCTTCGGCATACAGCCTCTTCTTTGCTTCGTGCCCTAACCATTGCTTTATGGCATTCCCTAAGTGCAACGTATAAAAAAAATGAAAAATAAAAGCTTATTATACATTTCGTGAACTATCCTAGCCTGTGGACGATCAATGGATCGAAATAATCCACCAACCGTACGCATTTACACAGACACATTTACTCGAATGCCCAAGCAGATATTTATTCAGATCGATGAACCTATTATTAACACTTCGGATTTGAAGAATTAAAAAGTACCGAAAAAAATCATAAAATCTGCAATACATATCATGGTCTTACTCTTTTATCCGACCATTTTTACTTTATATCTTTACTACTTTCACTTTACCATACGTGATAACAAAATATATATTATGGAAATTACGAGAGAGAGTACGAAGTGTTAATATACTTAATACTAAGTATCGAACATGTTCAAAAATCTTTGTTAATTCAAAAGCGTTGAATTTCTAAAGACTTTTATACTGTTTGATACTGATATATCACGCAATACAGAGCATCAGCAAAATATCAGAAAAAGACAGACATGCTGAATAATTCTAAAATTTGCTGAAACTATGCAAATATCCGGATACGGAACGGTCCACTTCCGAGTGGAGATATTTTGTTTATCCGGCCCTTCCTACTTAAAATTAAACACATTCACACAGAAAAATATGCTACCTGCCTGCCTGTAACCCATACTTCAAAATATCAAAACATTCATTCCAATACATACACTCCACGATTCTCTCACATACCGCCAGGGTGCAAAAGCCTACACTAGAGAGTATACCCCGGGGCATCTCCGACACCCTAGCTCAACCGCGTTTTTCTAGCTTACATACTAAGGTGGGTACGTACCAATTGCTGTAATCGACTGTCAAGGTTAATGATTATTGCGTAAATGACTAAGGCAAAAATACTAGTACATACTAGCATATATACATACTAGTAATATACGAGTATTTCAAAGTTTTCAGAATGTCTGATAATTCTACTACGTACAAAACGTTATTAATAATATATTAGTTATATAATAATAGGACATGTATTTATATAGAAGTTATCGCGAACCGACATACGATTCATCACCTAACACGCACACACAGATGAACCATACATCGGGCACAATCACCAACGCAACGACAGTCGCCAAGGGAGAACTTAAAACTAAACCCGTACAAACTGTTTCTCACCCATACGTGTACACCTGGGTACACGCATACATGAGAACGCAGAAGGCACGGGGGGAGAAACGGGAATTAGTTCATTAGAAGCTGAAAATCCTGTCTAAAAAATAGATTAACTTAGATATTCTTGAGTTTACGAGCTATGACTCTACAAGTCTCTTCGTTTCTTAAGCAATGACTCTACTCGACTTTTCTCTTTCAAAACCAATGACTCTATTGAGACTTTTCTTTTTACCAACAAAATTGATCGACTATTTAATAATATTTTTTGTAACAATAATGAAAAAACCTCGGACGATTCCTTTTAACAAATGGCTGTTCTAATTAGAAAATGAGATCATAATTCACCATTTGTTTTCCAGAATCTATCCGTCGCGTTTGTCTTCTTGTACATTTTTTTCTATATTGACATTGATATGTCCAAGTAAGCCGATTAAGTTGAATAGACTAGGTACGAAACAATGCATGCGACATAAACCATATCACATGCTTTTTTCGACGAAATCGGGTAATGAATGCCCGATTTCACCCACTAATATCACGAGCAAATACGAACAAAAAAGTGCTTATTAATTGCACTGTTAATTAAACGACTCGAACCGATGAAACAAGAAGACCCTATCCTGAACTGATATAAACATACAATCAACAAACAATGGAAAAATATACCACTCATGTGTAAGTCCAAAAGAGGAATTACTCATGGTCATGCTCGTCAATAATTTATTAACAAAATTACAACCAGTAACTCGTGCCGATTCGGACCTTTTGTCCTCGGCATGATTGAGCACCGGAGGGACTTAAAGTTTGTTCACTCACTAGTTAAGAAGTTCTCTGATGGCTCCAAAACACTCCTTCGCATTGATCCGTTCAATCATCGAAGAAAGTTGATCCGTAGAAAGTTAAAAATAAGGTAGGTCGACATCAGAGTAGGTTGATATTGAAGTAAGTTGACAATGGAAAGCTCAACGTCGTTGTAGAATGAGAAGGTGTGATCACAATGATCATCTGTAAAAGAACAATAAATAAATTTTTATTAAATTTATTGTAATAAAAATATTGTGAAATTATTAACTATGGAATCTACAAATTTACTTACCAATATTTTTCTACGAAAAAAGAAAATATTAGTTTCTCGATAATCTTCAATGATGCACTGACTCTACGCGAACAGCCTGTGCGACTGTTTGAAAAGAAATACTTTTTACGAACAAGCCCTAAAATCTATGATTGACTGCTTTGCACGCAGTCAATTTTAAGTACAAATGTTTCTAAAATTGAAGTCGCGAGACGCGTATGTATTTAAATTGACGAACGAACGTGCTTCTAATTCGCGATTTTGATTTTATTTAAACGATACAATACTCCATCAATTGCCACGCGCACGATTGCAATGATCCTGAAAAAGTAAGAAAAGCAAAGTTATTAGTATCGTTTTTATAATGAAAAAATTTTTTTTAATTATTAAGGAAATGTTTAAAAAAGAAATTTACTTACTGGAGTCTTTGTGGATCCTTTGCACGATGAGCATCCTGCTCCAGGAAGACGATGATTCTTCTTTTACTTGAGCTGAAAAAAAAAAAGTAAAATTATTAGTATAATCGTTATAAAAAATCTTTAAAATTATTGAGAAAACATTTAAAAAGAAACATTTACCCAGAGCTGATGTTGGTCCTTGCACGATGAGCGTCCTGCCCCAAGACGATGAATATGCACTAACACTGATTTTAATTCGCGGATTTATACATTGAATTTAATTTTATTTGATAAGCTTATTTAGATATAAATCAAAAATATTACGAACAAACACTGACTCTACATCGCGAATTTATACCGAATCTACTAATTTTATTTAATCAATTTATTTAATTATATAAATAAATTAAAATATTGCAATCAAACACTGCTTCTACTTCGCGATTTTTCTTTTATTTAAGCGATACAACACTGATTTATTCACACTTATATTTTGCACACAATCACAACACTGATTTATTCACACTGATTTTTGCACACACTTATAATGATGATCTAAAACAAAAATAAAAACAAACTTATTATATTAGTATCAATCATCATTATAATAAAGCGTTATAGAAATTATTGAGAAAACGTTTAAAAAGTTTATTTACCCAAAAGCTTTGTTGATCCTTGCACGATGAGCATCCTGCCCCAGGATCACGTAGAATATGCACTAACACTGACTCTAATTCACAAATTTATATTAAATTTTATTTTATTTAATCAATTTTTCAAATGCAAAAAAATAAATAGCAACGATACGAGCAAACACTGACTCTAATAATTTATAAAAATTGAGGAGCTGAAACAAACAACACATTGTAGAATAAGAAAGAGTAAAACATTTTCTGTAAACCATTTCTGAAGGTAACACATAAAAGAATTTATCACCAAAGAACTTGTCATAAAAGTATCAATTATAATGAATATCTTAAAAATGAATTTTTAATAAATTTTGAAAATTTAAATTATATTCAAAACTAAATACTTTTGAAATGTACCAAAGTATGCAGCCGTTTGCTCGATAGTGCTTGCTTTGTATCTTAAAATACAATCCCAAGCAACATCGATTGCCCAGGTCTTACCACTAGGAGGTAACTGCATGCGGAGACCCAATTGTTAATAAAAATCTTATAAATTTGTAAAATATAAAAGAATAACTGTAACAATAAACTCGATTATAAAGAACCTAAAAAGTATATAAATTGCTATATTAACCTATGTAATAAAAGGAATTTCCTATCATATTAAATCTAAATTAATATACGTTCACCATGTAATAAAATATAAATTTAAAAGAAATTTAATCGGTGCTTTCGTAAATGCGTACTCTTCGAAATATAGTATGAGAATAAAACCTCGCCGCTTTCGTAAATGTGTACTCGTCGAAATACAGTATAGGAATAAAGATCTTTCTTTACCCTTGAAGAAGTTCGAACGTTTATTTTTATTTTGTACTTACTCGGTCATAGAGTTTCTTGGAAATCTGGAGCCTCCTGCTTGTTTACATACCTAGTACTATCTATCTTACTTTATTATGCCTCATTTTATGTCCTTGTAAGGAGATCGAATTACTTCCACAATATTGACTGCGTACTAAACTGATTTACGCATTATTATTGTTATTTCCAGTTCGTCGAATTCTAGGAAAGCTAAAGAATGCGAGATTGTATTAGGAGAGTATGAGCGTCGTTAGTCGTTAATGTGTGTCGAGTTCTATACCCTACGTGTGCGATGTCGTGTGCGATGTGCGTGTGCGATATGTGTGTGCGATGTACGTGTTTCACGTTTTTTTTATATTACATATATACATCGCGTATATAAAAATCGAATATATGTAATACGAAATACGTTACAAACTTAGGAAAAAAACCGTTAAGAAAGCTATTACGTAATACTCTCCGAGACACTATAAGACACCGATTTTATTTTCACGAATATCTTCTAAATGAGATGGTACTACGATTCACGAACAATACATGTTAGAATATGCGTCTAAGGAATCGATTGATATATATGGATACGATATACGTTAGAAAAAAATATGCTAATTACCTGTGATTATGCGGACGACGAATTTCCGTTGCAACCTGTCGACACATTCAAGATGGCAATAAGACCACGAACAAGGAAGCAAAGTGGACCCCGTAGCTCGTGTAAAAGACGCCATTTCATGTACCTATTGAATCAAGGATAATATTAATTATTCCGATATTTATTATACATGTATATAAAAAATAGCACACAATATTAAATATAAGATCACAAAAGTCAAAATTTTATTAATTAGAATAATGAGAAAATAGATAATTATTTCCTATTCGGTATAAATTAAATAAATCAATTTTTTTTTAATAAATACGTAAAATAATATATGTGTGTCTATGTGTATAGAAGTATCTATGTATATAGATGCGTATATGTGAATATAGACGTATATGTATCTGTACGAAAATCGAATATAATACGAAGTACGATCGATAACGGCTAATAAATGAACAATTACTAATTAGAATATTGTTAAAAATCGAGAAAAATAACGATAATTGTAAGAATAATGCTAAAGAATTCGATAAAATCGGTATAGACATATATATGTACGTGTACAAAAATCGAACATAATACGAAATACGATCGATGACGGCCTATAAATGAACAATTACTAATTAGAACATTGTTAAAAATTTCAAAAAAAAAAAAAAAAATAAAAATAAAAAACATAACGATAATTGTAAGAATAATGCTAGAAAATTCGGTAAAATCGGTACAGACATATATATGTATGCGTACAAAAATCGAATATAATACGAAATACGATCGATGACGGTCAATAAATGAACAATTACTAATTAGAATATTATTAAAAATTTCAAAAAAAAAAAAAAAATAACGATAATTGTGAGAATAATGCTAGAAAATTCGATAAAATCGGTACAGACATATATATGTATGCGTACAAAAATCGAACATAATACGAAATACGATCGATGACGGTCAATAAATGAACAATTACTAATTAGAATATTATTAAAAATTTCAAAAAAAAAAAAAAATAACGATAATTGTGAGAATAATGCTAGAAAATTCGATAAAATCGGTACAGACATATATATGTATGCGTACGAAAATCGAACATAATACGAAATACGATCGATGACGGTCAATAAATGAACAATTACTAATTAGAATATTGTTAAAAATTTCAAAAAAAAAAAAAAAAAAAATAACGATAATTGTAGGAATAATGCGAGAAAATTCGATAAAATCGGTACAGACATATATATGTATGCGTACGAAAATCGAACATAATACGAAATACGATCGATTACGGCCAATAAATGAACAATTACTAATTAGAATATTGTTAAAAATTTCAAAAAAAAAAAGAAAAAATAAAAAAAAATAACGATAATCGTAAGAATAATGCGAGAAAATTCGATAAAATCGGTACAGACATATATATGTATGCGTACGAAAATCGAACATAATACGAAATACGATCGATGACGGTCAATAAATGAACAATTACTAATTAGAATATTATTAAAAATTTCAAAAAAAAAAAAAAATAACGATAATTGTAAAAATAATGCTAGAAAATTCGATAAAATCGGTACAGACATGTATATGTATGCGTACGAAAATCGAACATAATACGAAATACGATCGATGACGGTCAATAAATGAACAATTACTAATTAGAATATTGTTAAAAATTTCAAAAAAAAAAAAAAGAAAAAATAAAAAAATAACGATAATTGTAAGAATAATGCTAGAAAATTCGATAAAATCGGTACAGACATATATATGTATGCGTACGAAAATCGAACATAATACGAAATACGATCGATGACGGCAAATAAATGAACAATTACTAATTAGAATATTGTTAAAAATTAAAAAAAAAAAAAAGAAAATAACGATAATTGTAAGAATAATGTTAGAAAATTCAATAAAAGCGATTACGTGATCGTCTCCGAGAGGAATCTTCAAGACACAATGTTATAATAATCACGCGTTTAACTATTCACTGATATATAAGAAAAGGGTAGACGTTAGGAAAAATTTGCTAATTACCTCTTAATTAATGAGGGAACGATGTGGACCCCGTACCGAGCTAGCACCAATTGACTAATGGCGTAATCTTCATCGGTAAGTAAACGAATAATTTGTTAGCGCATGCGCATTACGTCACTTTAAGTACGTTACGCTTGAATAAATATATTAATTTCTTCATCTGCTATTAAAAATTAGCATAAAATATTAAATTTGATAGGAAAAAAATTATAAAAATTTTTACTAATTCGAATTATGATAATAAATAACTATTTTCTATTAAAATAACAAAAATAAGTTTGCGCCATAAATACGTAATATCCTGTTAAAGGGACGTATCTTTATTTTTCGTTACACGAGTCAAAAAAAAATTAATTTATTAATTTATCGAATATAGTAAAAAAATGTATTTCTTTTTCTTTCTTTTTTCTTCTATTTATCGTATATCTATATATAAACATGTAAATGTATGGAAAGAATAATATTTTTTATAATCTTTACCAATAATCATTCGATAAAATTAATTAATTATTAATTAGTTATATAAGTATTTATTATGAATTTGTTAGTAATCGAAAGTTGTATTTCAACAATTTCGATGAGAAGAAGAAGAAGAAAAAGTTGAAGTGACATATATGCAGAAAAAGAATGGCTTAGAACGCAGTAAGAAAAAAGAAAGTTTTGTCCCATATATTCATACGTTACTGATCTATATGAATCTTTCTCTTTTCAATGCTAAAGTAACGTACAATTAAACTCTCTTATTGGTTGTCACACAAACGCTACCCACACATATAAGAATCGAGTTCGATGACAACATTCAAAAAAACTTTACATGTATTATATCCGTTACATATCACACTAATTGAATAAGCATTTTGGATGGTATGACTAAAAAAGGACATTGTGTGCCATCTCGAAATACAATTAGAATATAATGTACGAGATCGAAGTCGATAATGCAGATACATTTATCCGAAAAAAAACGTTGTGGCATCAGGTTTAATCCCCATATATGCGTTTATGAAAATCCTTTCATCGATCTGATAATTTCTTATTTAATTTCTTGGCATATTATCATGAATGATAAAGATGATTTAGACGTAATTAGAAGAAAACAAGGATAGAGTAAGTTGTTTTTTAAACATTTTTTCGAATCACTTTTTTATCATTATGAAATAATAAAATTAAAACGTTCGAGGTTATGTTTGTTCTAATGAATTCTTTCTATCGTCTTGTAAATAGGAAAATTATCAAAACGACGATGAAAAAAGCCTCTTACATTATATCAGATTTTACTTCAGTGATTGTTTTTTATCGTCGTACAAACGAGTTATGTACTTTATCTGCACGAATCTATTGTCAAAGAGACAAAGAAAGAGAGAGAGATAGAAATAGAGAAAAGATCATTTAATATGGCTTACGCGGAAAGAGGAAGCCGCGAAATCAGGAAATAAGGAGGGACGAAGAAAAAGAAAAAAGAAGAAGAAAAAAGATGATACGTTCGATTCGTCACGAACTCACGAAGCGTTACCTCGATGAAAAATAACCGGCAAGAAGAAATCGTGAAATTATAGTGAGTAGAGCATCCTCTCCTTACGTGCTGATTCAGTTCGTGACTCGATTATCGTTGTTATCAAACAACCGGTGTAATGAGCGTTCGTCTGCTTAGGTTTACTTCAAACTGAACTGAAAAATATATATGTTCGTCGTTGTCCTCGGAAGCTCTTCTGCAACAATGTACTCTTAGGTATTGAAAAAAGAAACAAAAACAACACCTAAAGTCTATATGTATACTGTTTAGGTATGATTTCATGATTATTATATTTAAATTACTCGCTCGTTCAACTACTTTCTAACGATCTAATTGAGACAAATTTTCTTCTTTCAGTTATATGAAACACTATTATATAAATAGTATATGACTATTGTTATAATTCTAAGAGGATAAGAAGAAAACAAAATATAGTGTAAGTTAAAATACATGATTAGTTCTTTCAATTACATGAATACTATTATACATGTGGTTGTAATTATATGTATAAAATATATCTATTATTATAATTCTAAAAAATATAAATTTTCTTTTTTCAGTCATATGAAACTATTTCATATATGTTGGAATAGAGATATATAATATGTAATATAACTCTGTATAACTATATATATCTGTAAACTATTGTTATATGTATATCATTCTAAGAGAATAAGAAGAAAAAAGAATATCATGTAAGTTAAAACATATAATTAATGTATCAGTAATGTTATATATTTGTTATTATTTATTATTGTATTTTTTTACTGTCATAGCTTCATCTTTTCATGCAATAAAATTTTCTTCTTTTTCTTCTACTTTCTCTTCTTCTTTCTCTTCTTCTTCCTCTTCCTTTTACTTCTTCCTCTTCTTCTTCTTCTTCTTCTTCCTCTTCTTCTTCCTCTTCTTCTTCCTCTTCTTCTTCTCCTCTTACGTTGCTTGACGAGAAATTCAATTCGTTGGGGTTCCGATTCCTATCGCGGTTAGCAGCTACGTGAGTTTGATCGAGTGACTTACAAGAGTTAATTGACTATTAGCACGAAAATCGCGCGAGGAACTCATAAGGGATTTTTGATAGCGTTTCGTTGATAGCGCTTTAATGAGTACGCGACGTCGGGCAAGTCAATTTACTTGAGTCGTTACTTCACGCTTATCGTGTTCGTTAGCTTGCTCGGATCAATGTTTACGTGGATTTATTTTTGATTTAATAATATAAAACTTGTAAGAAGCACTCGCGCGTCGTTTTTTGTTCACGTCTAAAAATCTATTAAACATTATCATTAATTAATTCTTTTTTTTAATGTCGATAATTCAAGACCAAGAACTTTGATATAAATTTTGCAATACATGCCAAAGTATATATTTTAATAACATAATATTTAATTATATAGTGTAAACATTCTTAACATACGTTTTGAAATATTACCTAATCGTTACCTTTAAACAAAATTCACTCATTTCATTTATCTGTTTACAGCACTCTATGTGTATTAATTCACTAAACGTAAGATGTATCAATGATAACAACAACAATATTTGTCTCGATTGAAGAATGTTTTTCACGGATAACATTGAGGTACCCTTGTACGTATCATTGAAATTACTTTCGTACGCTGACAAAAACATAGCAAGGTATACACATTTTACTTCAGTATTATTTAATAATCCATCGTTAAAGGACGTATACGTATCCACGCTATATTCACAATTTTGGTATCTTATCGTCATAAGGTATGTAATTTTTCTCTTAGATATATTATAATTATAAGTCGATACTAGGCGTATAAAAATATTATTTTTTAAAACCTTGTTTTGTATACTGACGTAAGGTATTATTGTAAACTGTGTAATTAGTCATCTTCTTATCGACTGAGACATGAAAAAGAATTCGCATTGTGTAAGATGGATCGCAAGATTCTAAGCTAAAAAGACATAAGTGGGGAAGAGAGAGAGAGAGAGAGACAGATAGAGAGAGAAAGCGAGAGAGAGAGAGAGAGAGAGAGAGAGAGAGAGCGAGAGAGAGATAGAAAGCGAGAGAAAGAGATAGCGTGTAAGATCGTGCCAACGGCGATAGGTCGTAAATGCGAAGTGCAAGGTTGTAGGGCACGGAAGAAGTGATTTATAGGGATTGCCTTTGTGCCGCGTTGTTTCGGCCGTCGGACCCGCCCGAAAACAGATACTCGTATCCCGTCGGCGCGAGACAGAGAGGCGACCCAAGAGGAAGACAAAGCAGTAGAAGAAGAAGAAGAAGAAGAAGGTACCATGCCGAAATCAGGATGAACGACGAGACTTTCCAGACAGCGTGGCTCTACGTGACCACAGGTGTGCCTTTGGGCATTCGCTCACCGTCCCACGCAGGAACCGCACCCACGCATCAGCCACTCTTCTTTACCCTCTCTCTCTCTTTCTCTCTCCCTCTCTCTCTCTCTCTCTCTCTCTCTCTCTCTCTCTCTCTCTCTCTATCTCTATCTCTATCTCTATCTCTATCTATCTATCTATCTATCTATTTATCAATTTTTTCTCTGCTCAATAGTTATTTTTTAGCAATTCTGTATTAATCGACTTTTGCCCCATGAATTTCTTTTTGATTATATATATATATATTTTTGTAAGTAACTTGTCAAAGTTTTCTGGAAAAATTGTATTGTGTTGTAAAACTATAATAGATATTTATTCGACGAATATCTCTATATACTTGTATCGATGAAATTTGAGATTAGATTGAAAACAAAGATAAATCATAAAATATCGAATTACAAGATTAAAAATTAATATAACGAATATTCTTTTTAAGATTGAACACATAATACAAAGAAAGTGAAGATAATGTCTATTGAATTTCAGATAAAGATAGAGCGTGTTAAGATCAATGAAAAGTTAATAAAAAATGAGTCTCTCTCTTTAGAAGGAAAGATCTCGAAAATAATACGGAATGAAAAGGATTAATAGCAATATAATAGTTTATTCGTTCTCTCAACGAAGGTACGGCGATGGTGGTCGCGAATGGTTTCGTGTTGGGTAGCTTGCGAACGGACAACAAAAGACTCGCATTAAAGCATTCGGTCTGCGAGCAATTTTTTCTGCTTCGGTTTTGCCGCGGCACCACAGTAAGGAATTCCATCCATCAGAGTGCCGAGACTAGATTATGCTGGTGGTACGAGGCAGGTATCAATGTATACGTCACTCAACACATTCTCATCCATACCTGCACGCGTCTTCTTGGACCATACTTGGAGGGTGTTCAAAGGTGTTCTCGAGTAGAGAGGGTGAAACGAGCTTCTCCATCTCTCTCTCTCTCTCTCCTCCTCTCTCTCTCCCTCTCCTCTCTCTCTCTTTCTCTCATTTTTTTCTCTCTTCTCGAAGGTGAAGAACGGGCGTCAAAGTATGCCTGAAGGCTAGGCGAGCTCTCGGCATTGAAGAAGGAAGAAACATTCGACCGATCGTGTATACCTTTCTCTCTTTCCCTTTCTCTTTCTTTCTCTCTTTCTCTCTTTCTCCGTCTCTGTCTGTCTGTGTATCTCTCTCTCTCTCTCTCTCTCTCCCTCCCTCCTTCTCTTCTGTTTCTCTCTGTAAGTTAGAAAAGGGAGAGAGACAGAGAAGGAGGGAGAAAACGGTCTCAGGACTCAGGTGTTGATGACCAGACACCACGGCGACCGCGGTGGCTAAAGGCGGGATGCCTTTCATCTTCTCATCTCTGTCTTTCGCCTTACCAAGCGAGCAACGTATAGTTGTCTTCCTCCTCTTCTTCTTCTTCTTCTTCTTCGTCTTCGTCTTCATCTTTCTCTTCTTCTTTCTCTTCGAACGAGGAGAGCATCGTTCGGTTTGTTCGTCCTTCCTCGTTCAGCCGTTCTCAAAGTTCTACTTGTTACTCCTCTGATTCCACAGAAGAAAGAGTGAGAGAGAAAGAGAAAGAGAGATCCACTTTCGACGTGCTTTCGTTTCCCATCGGAACGCCGAAAGAAGATTTCGATTTGGCGAGAGAGAAACTGGTTCGCCGCTCGATGGGACGAGTTCTGGTCAAGGTTACTCGATGTGTCAGATCGAGGATTTTTCTTTCTTGGGGTGCCGTCGCGTGCCGACGATGCCTCTTCACTCCTATGTTTGTTTCCCTTTCGATGAACTCATGAAAAAAGAAACCATCGTCTTACGATCTTATTTGGATTCTTATACATCATTTTCATTCACTTATCTTATTTTATCTCGAATCGATAAAATGTTGCAACTTCTCAAATATTCCAATTGTTTAAAAAATTTAACTGTATCATTTAATTGTTAATAACAAACAAAAATTTCTTTTCTATATAAAATAACTATAATAAAATCCTAATTTTAATCTAAAGTCAAAGATTTAGAGATTTTATTCAGGATTTTCAAAATATGAAAAAAGGATCATTTGAAATGATAAAATATCTGACAGCGACCAAAATAATAGAAATTATTTATATTTATTAGGAATACTTTACACGATGACCAATACTACAAATGGAATACTTATTTTTTATCCAAGGTTATGAACCTATCGTCGCACAGCTACCCTCGGAGTTATTGCCCTTGGAGAACATATTTTTGATCAATAAATTACCTTAGTACAAAGCGAATGAAGTATTCCTATTAATCATTCTTATTAGGTATTCTTATCCCTACGGCAGTGACGCGCAATTTCTAAGAGTGCACCAGTATTCTTTGTAGGTACTACAAAGAGAATTTAATGAAAAAATTTTTTATTAAGCTGGGGAAATCTAATAATAAAAAATTGTACGATAAATTAGAAAAAAAAGCCAATGCAATCATTGAAACCATGTTTTGTTTTTATTCGTATGTTTTTTATTTTTTCAAGATATATTAATCTTTTCAATTTTCTTTGTGTTTTAGATGATCATGTGAAATGAAAGAATTGACAAAATAATTCGTATAAAAATTGATAAGAAAATAACAAAAATGCTTTCTAATGTCTACATATTTAACGCTTCAATGGAATCTTCCGTTGTGTACATTAGAAACGTCGACGTTAGTATGTAATACTGGTAACGTTTCAACGTTCACGTCAACAATTATAACATTACTGTAACGTATAATTTAAACGATAAGCCTGCAAAGTTGCGCGACCACCTATCGCGAAACTTGACAGCTTCGTGTTTCTACAGCGAGCTTATCTGAAGATCGTGTTTTACATGTGTCAGTCATATATACACGAAGTATGCTTAAGGTTTGTCCGAGAAGAACTGATTTCTCGCATATTTTCATTATCATAAAACTGATATTTGTGCCACTAAAAAAGTTCTAACTAATTTCAATAACATTAGATAAACTTATTTTTCTAATCAATATTAACGACCAACCTATTACTAAAAATAATTTAATTTCTTCTTATCTTCATCACAGAATATCCCCATTTTTATAATTTATAATAATTTGTTTTCGACAAATTGTTATTTTTTTCTTGTCAAGTGAAATCTACATGCAAATATCATTTAAATTAATCAGCTTGTGTTCGTCAACACTTGAGTGATATTCCTTATATCATTCATAAAAAGAAAAAGAGAGAGAAAGAGAGAGAGAGAGAAAATCGAAAATAAAATGAATGAAGCAAACGTTAATATATTTTTAAAAGAGACAGATCTTTCCGTCGTATATAAATGTTTCGATGGTTCAAACGAAGAGAATCCGACGGGGTTTCAACGGGATTTCAACGGGGTTTCAACGGGGTTTACATGATCGACTTTCCTTCCTTTGGAGAATCGCATTTCCGTTGGTGCACGCGGATGTGGAGTCGAAAGAGTGTAAAAAAAATGCAATTAAGGAGCCACGAAGAAGATTGCGTGCCGTTCCTTTCAATAAAAGTTGCCCTGGCTGCGGGAGGTAGCCTATTGTACACTAGAGTGCGCCGTGTCGGCGAATGAAAGAGAAAAAGGTGGAGCGTGGAAGCGAAATGGTAGAGAGAAATACATTTGTGTATGTATATGTACATACATATGTATGTAAGAATCTATATGTACATACAAATATCTTTATGTGTACAAAAATGTATGTGGAAGTATGTTTTTAATACGTGTATGCACGTACAAGTGTATATACGAAAGAGAAAGAGAGAGAGAGAGAGAAAAAGAGAGAGAGAGAGTGAGAGAGAGAGAGAGAGACGTAGAATGGAGGGGATGAAAAATAAGCGAAAGAAGAAGAGAGAAGGAAAATAAAAAAAAGAGGGAGGAAAGAGGTTCGTGGAAGAGGAAAGGAGAAGTTAGCACGGGGTATAAACGAAGGTTGAGGCGTAAGGTACTCTTTATCCTGTGCTACCACAGCCGGCACCTACGTACACTCTCCTCCGACCATCTTTGTCCTTTTATGTCGGCGCGGATTTGCTTCGAGCCTTGTTAAGTCCTCGCGTTCGAAGCCGCGTTAAAGGAAGAAAGAGAGACTCGCGTTGTAATAGCATCAATAACGATGCAAGGACTTACAAGTCGAGATACCCTTACCCTTTCTTTTTTTCTTCCTTTCTCTCTCTCTCTCTCTCTCTCTCCCTCTCTCTATCTTTATCTCTTTTTTACCCTTACGCTCTTCTCTTCAGTAATTCTACTCTTATGCTTCTCCCTTTCAAACACGAAAA
This sequence comes from Vespula vulgaris, assembly GCF_905475345.1. Classification (NCBI taxonomy): domain Eukaryota; kingdom Metazoa; phylum Arthropoda; class Insecta; order Hymenoptera; family Vespidae; genus Vespula; species Vespula vulgaris. The sequence goes on along the minus strand of NC_066597.1, from coordinate 2,596,317 downwards.
TCTTTTACTCTTCTTCGTGCCTTGTCCAGAAAACGATCATATAACGTGCATATACTTGCATCTTTATCATTTCGATTGATAATGAATAGATCATTTAAAAGTTAAGAACATATAGAAATAATAGTAATATCTGTTATATAAATATTTCCTATTCGACAATTGTTAGTACTATTTTAGCAAGCATGACAAGATATACATCTTGATACATTATAATATTTATTTCGATACACCTAACATTTCAAAATGAAAAGTTGCAGGTCGAGCGAAAAGAAATGGAAAGCCGCAAAAGTTGATTGTCACCGCGAAATAACGGAGGACGTCAGAAGAGAATGATCTTTGCAGAATACACCAGAGTCTTTACCATAATCGCCAAGCGTAAAATCTTCGATTCGATGTTTTCCCGGATTGCCGATCTCTGTATAGCTATCATGAAAGTTTTATTTTGAAAAAATATAGTGGGAGCATTGAAAGACAGAGAGAGAAAGAGAGAAAGAGAGAGAGAGTTCAATACGTAATCGAAACCACAACATCCGGCAGTTAGTGTTAAAGGATTCTCTGTCTATCTTACTCTTTCTCTTTCTCTTTTTTTTTTTTCATTCTCTTTCTCTCTCATACTCTATCTTTTGCGATACATAGATAGGTAGATAGGTAGATAGATAGATAGATAGATATTTTTCTTTTGGAATTCCATTTTATCCGCGACAGTGAATAAGTATCCGTTTCGTCAATTTCATGCTCGAAAAAGATATTTGCGGACTATTTGAGAGTATGCCGTACTCTTTCTAATCATACTACAACCACACTTCTATCGCTTCAAAGTTGATTTGATCAAAAAACATTTGTCGTAATGTTAGATATCGCAAAAAGATTTTTGCAATTAGATTGATTGATTGATAACATTTATTATCTTTCACTATACAATAATACAATAAAAAACAGAACATATATAAGTACGTATAATAATAATAGTAATAATAATAAATAAGTATCGCAATAAAAATAAAGATAAAATAAGAAGAAACTTTCAATACTCAATAATCTAATTTATTTCTTATTTTTTACATTACTATTAATTTAACAATCTCTGATCTATGTAGATATATCTGCGAGTTATATATTTATTATATATTTCTTACTTATATAGAATATCTTTCTGCGCATGGCTAGTTCTAAAATTTATTAGATATATATTTTTCTTCTCTACTTCTCATCTTATAAATAAATATATTTCTATTTATTAAATATAATATATTAACATAATCGCAGATAGGCGAAAGAATTGTGTTAAAATATTGAATATGATTTATGATATTCCAAAAAATAATCAACATCGCATTATAATAACAAAGTAGTACACGATTAATTATTACAGAGAAATTCTTTTTTGACTATCAATGAATCAGACTTTTTCATTGTTAATGACTTCATAGAAAAAAAAATTACTGATGCTCTGATATCTATAGATATAACCAGTTTTATAATCGACGGTAAGGAATCGATAGCTGTTGATTCGTTCACATTGTAACATCTCACATTCTCTCTGTCTCTTTTTTTTTTTCTTTCTAAAAGAAGAGAAACTATGAAAAAAAAATAAATAAATAAAAAAAGAAAAAAAAGAAAGAAAGAGAAAGAGAAACGACGAGGCCACCAGCGCGATCATGAAACTGCAGTTCATCCTATTAAATCCACCACGGCGTCGATAGAAATAGAAGGCAGGGGTGTAATCCTTTTTATTACACGCACGTACATAAAGCGGCTCTTCTCTCTCTCGCTCTCTCACAGAAGGAGGGTTCCGGGCATCAGAGAAAGAAATCAAGCCAGGTCCGGCGGTGGTCCGTATTTCCCATTCCCGGCAACAAAGCGCTTTTAAACAATCTCCATTGTGCTCGGTAATTCCGAGCCATGCGTGAAATCAACACGTTTTTCCACTTAATTGACATACACACATAGTTCGACGTAAATGTGAGACCATCCTCCTCATCTCTTCTCTTCACCTCATCCATCTACTCATTCACATCGAGAATAATCACTCTCTTTGAAATAAATCCAAAAATGATCTAATCAATAGTTAATTCTCTTTGTGTTAATTTTACGCGTTAATAATAATATGAATGTAAGATGTTAGAATTTTACTTAAAATACTATAAAAAAAAAGAGATGTCTTGTAATAGATACTATCGAAGAAAATTTAGAAAAAAACATAACGCTTCTTCGTTTATAATTTTCTAGCTTGTTTCAAATCGAGAATTTTGTTAACGCTTGATAAATAAATTATTAAGAAGTCTTACCTTCATGTTTGTCAGCTTCTAATTTTGAAGTTCATACGTTGAATTAAAATATCTTGAATACGGTAGTAATAGAAAAATAATCTCTACTTACCTCTTTACTTATATATAATGATTTTATAATTTTATCGGTATCTTAAAAGTTTATTAATATCTACAACAGAGATTCCCAAACTTTTCTGCACAAATTGAAAACAATAATTTTTTGCGATCCGGTAATTGCTGTCGAGAATGTATTGATATAGAATTTAAAATTAATTTAATGAAAAATTCACAAGTTAACAAAAACTAGACAGAAATAATAATTTTCGTGTGATCTTTAATTGTTCATCCGACAATTTTCAATGAGTAAAACTCTCCTAATGAACGTGTATTTTCATATATAAATATTTAATGCGACTCACAGTTTAGGAATTTCTGATCTGTAGAATACGAATAAGATGAGTGTGTTGGCAATTAAATAATATAACATCACGTTTTTTATTGGTTACATATATATACAATAATTTATTTCACCACTCATTTCTCATCCTCTACATTTACAAATACATTCTTCCGGAGAATATTAATAGAATAATCAGAGTAATTGCGTTTTTACGAAGAAGAATCGGAATAGTTTTTTATTTATTTATTTATTTATTTATTTATTTATTTATTTTTTATTTCTCCCTCTTTACTATTCTTCCTTCCTTCTCTTCGACGAGAACGATTATGAGAAAGAAATAAAGAGAGAAAGTATCTTTACACTTTAACTAATACAATTACTCATTTATACCATAGTAAATATTGTTTACTATAGTGTCTTCAAGTTCTTTTTCTCCCTAATCTCGAAATAAACTTTTCAACTTTACGCTGTAAATCGGATGTCTGCCATCTTTATTGCGACTATATTTTCTAATCTTCCTGTTTCATTTATTCTTTTTATTACTTTCCTTTTTATTAGATAGTCATTGATTCTAACTTCATTTTATTCACATAATTTATCATACTTTTTCTTCATGAAAAAAATCATGTATATAAAGCTTTTACTCATAAGCAAAAGATCAAATAAGAATCGTCGTAAATTAATTTTTAAAAATAAAACAAATAAATTAATAGATATACATAACGATCATTTTTTCATACCTTCGTTAAACGAGAAGGTAATTAATTCTAATCTTTTTACGAAGCTTCTTCGTTCTTAAACATACATACATTATATACGTATATAACTTTGTAATTCAGAATAAATAGATTTTCGCTGTTGACATTTATCACATTAGAGGATACAATTAAAGAAATTAATAGGAGTCTTCTTAATCTGTAGTACACGATTGCCGAAGAGAGAAAGAGAGAAAGAAAAAGAGAGAGAAAAGAGAGAGAGAGAGAGAGAGAGAGAAAGAGAGAGAGAGAGAGAAAAGTCTTTGAACAACACCTTTCAGTTACACTAAAAAAGGAAAGAAGTATTTCTTTTGTCTCGTATTGATTATGTCTTTTCAATCGTCAATTTTTTATTTCCCGAAAAAAAAAAAACACTTTTCTTATCGTTGATAGAACGTATCGACAATAAAAATCTTTCTTCGTTTTATTCTGGAGAAGGTTCGATGTTCACCAAAATGGCCTCTCAGAAGGATCACCAGAACGATCACTGTATTCATCCACAATAATGTAAGCAATACAGAACGATGATTTAGAACAGGAATCAATTAGTTTTGACAGTTTTGAAGACTCTTCCCTTTTAATAGATCGTCGCTTATTAGATGTCTATCGTTTAAAGCGAAATATATTTCCCCCATTATCGTCTCATCATTGTTATCGTTTCATGTTATTTAAGTCGCAGTTCCATAGGAATGTCTTTGAATAGCCGAACTAGCGACAGGTAAAGGATAACCAGCGGCATAAAGTGGTCTGGGTGCTAAAAGCGGTGACTTCTTTGTTGTCGAATCGAGTGACACAGTTTTCGGTTCGGCCAATTCATTTTCGTCAGGTGCGATGATATTCTCGATTGTGAAAGGTTTCTTCGTTTTCTTTCCAATACCCAGCGAAGACGATAAACTGGTATTATTGATGGTTGAAGTTAGATTAACGATAGGATCTCGATTATTCGGTGAGGATGTCTGAGACGTGACACGATCCGTTGTTAAATTGGTGATTGGGTCGGTAGTTATGCTAAGTACAGGCGAGGATCGATTATTATTAGGTCGATAGCTCTTAGAAATAGGTGAGCCAGGTGACATAGATGAAGTTGGTGAAGGTGGTGCCGTGATGATGCTACCGTAGATCGCACTGATCCTTGACGAAGACGACAAGGATTCGTCCTCGTTAACATTATCGCGGTAACCCAATTCGTAGAGATTGTTATTTTCACTCAAGAAACGTTCATTGCTCTCTCTGACATCGAGTCCAGGTAAAGATGAACGAGTACAAAGTCGACGAGTATCCGGGGACTCGGTGTTGGATGGTTGAAGCTGTCCCGTGGTTTGTTGAAGATAAGACAATTGGGACACGTAAGGTGAGACAGGGAACGTAGAGAAATTCCAAGTACCCGACTGAAGCAGGGCAGCTTCGTATGTCCTTAGAATCTCGTTGCTACCCTCGGTACTGGTCAATCTTTGTCTAACTTCCGGTGACAAGAGGTAATATCCGGCAACAGCTTCATTGTTAGTTTCGAATCCACTTGGACTTGGACTCGAGCCGTTCGGGAAAGCCGCGTTTGTTCCGGAACTAGCCGAAGTTATCATCATTCGTCTTTCTTCCATTTCCCAACGTAACAGATCGTCTCTCAATCGATGCAAACTCGCTACGTTTATGCCTGTCCCTGTTGCACTGCTCGTTGGACTGGTATTGACATTATTTACTGGCGATTGATCCGAACACGGTGGTGGCATCGCCGAAGCTAACGCTTGGAGTTCCGATTTTAACAATTCCTTGTCAGGCTTGTGAAGTTTAAAACGTTTCCGACGACGAAGAAGCGAGCCGTTTTCGAACATCGACAGAGCACCTGGATGGAGGGCCCAATAGGCACCTTTGCCTGGTCTGTGGGGTCCACGTGGTACCTGGAACATGGAGAACATTTTATCAGTCGTTTCGAATTTGTCACGATTGGACGAGTTGACTTTGGACGCAGATGTTTTTCTCGTGTTAAGGTTTCTCTATCACATGTATTATTTTTCTTTTCAGTTCATTCTATTTCGCTCTCTCTTCAAAAATGTCTTTGTATTCTGAAGTACATGTTGTTTCGAACCCAACATTATAATAACATAACGCATTCAATCGCAATACAAATGGACGTCGTAATTGTAAACAATACATTGTGAGCGTACATTTGAATTTCTCTTAATTAAATATAACCATTCGATATTCCGTTATATCATTACTCAAGATAATTATTATTTAACTCGACAAGAGAAACTTGGGGAAAATTATTTGTAGGATATAAGCATGATCATAAAGAAAATAACGCAAGAACTTGTTGAAATGATACCATTGAATAGTTTCCTCTTCGCATTTTTGTTCTTCTTTTTCCCTTTTTGGTTCTGTCTATCTTCACTTACTTGTTATAGAAAAGAGCTATAGCCCAGCCCAGTTTCCAATATCACCCTATATATCTCATCGATAGTACTACATCTCGGAAGTTCAACCGTAGGCTATCCTCCTCTCCATCATCGTAAGGAGAAGACGAGAGCACAGTTGGTCCATTTACCGAGGATGCGGTTTGTCGGCGCAAATAGTAATCGCTCTCATCGAACGCGCTGTCGGAGGCACTAATAACGTCGACCATAATATATTTTCCCCTGTACTCATAGTCCGCTTATTATAATCTACCGGGAGCGGACGAGCTTCTTTTCCAATCGAATCAACTTACCCGATCGACAGATAATCATTTCGCCTTATTAAATGTAAAACCTGTTCATTCTCGGTGTAATGAACTTAGCTCCCTCCTTACACCTCTCACCTTCCTATATATGATTTTTTTTCTTTATATCTACCTAACTTGTGACTCGTCAATCGAATGACGACATGTACACACATGTTCACATACGTACATGCATGTATAAACGGAAAATTAATTACGCAATTTTTATTAAAGATTGAAATATGTATATCACACAATCATTTTTATCTATCTTCGATTAGAAGAAACTTAAAAGCATATGTTAAAGTAAGAACGAAGTATATTTATATCGAATAATACCTACAATATTTCATGTCTTTGTGGAAACAAAATTTTTAAAGAATCTATAAAAAGTGTGAAGATATATTATATACATAAGCTCGCTTTAATTAATTTCGGTAAAAATACCAATAATTATCATTTTTCAATCATATATTTTTATTTACTTCAGGAGCATTCTATTCATGATTGTACGCAACTATAATAACGATATGCATCATTGACTTTTATCGTTAACATGTTCATACTTATTTAGTTTCATATCTGTTCGTACTTGTTTGTTTTTTTTCGTTTGCTTTCGCTTATATATATATATTTATATACTTATATATATCCATATTTCATAATTTTATCTAGTCAACTTACAGCATTCTTTAATTGATAGTATCGGAACGAGTTTGGTTAGTATATATAATTACCTATATCTTTGAAAAAGTATAGAATTATTGAAAAATAGTATCTGTGAGAACGAAAGTAAATAAATATGTTGACATTTGCAAACTAATATGAAAATAATTTTATACAGATGTTTCATCTAATTTTAATTTATGATTCTATTTTATTTTTTGGTATTTAATGATTCACATGTAAATATAATTGATTTCTGTTTGGGTAAATATTGATGAATGGAACGAGAAAATCAGAAAGAAAGAGAGGAAAGGAGTTGAATGAAACCCGATGAGAAAGTATAAAAGCATGAAGATAGGTGTAACATTTAATCCTTCGGATAAAATATCAGCATACCTGTGTAAGTACGTTGATACATCAGCTTAGCATCTAAGTACCAGGCAGTTAGTTTATATAATTTCATTATATTCTTATTACTTGTAATTGATTTTATTAAGTATAGAAAGGTTGAAGTTTATAATCCAAGAGAGAGTTACATGGAAATTAATCATGATGATTTTGTATCATAAAAACGTCAAAGAAAAAAAGACAATTTATTTTGATTGCTTTGAATGTTCTTTTTTTTTCTTCTTCTTCTTCTTCTCTTCTTTTATAGAAAATTTTATCTGATTAAAAAATTTGTTAACAATTAATCGATCGACTTGTCATAATGAATATTGAAAAAGTTGGGTATCTTTTCCTTCAAAACGACATTCGTTTGAAAGTTACTTGGAAATATCATTCGACGATGTTTCCCTGAATAAAATGGGGGTTGAAAGTTTTCGCAATAATCCTTGCGTGCCTTGTAACACGACGTTTACACGCACATATATTCAACATAGTGACGACGTTACATACTAGTCACAATATCTTACCGGCTATGTAACCACCACATGTGTTAATATTTGCGGTATATTTGAACTTCTATCATAGTAAGGGGAGAGATAAATATTTTATTATTATTTTTTCGTTTCATATACCTACTGAAAGTATCACCAGTGACATATGGCATGTGTCACATGGAATGATCCAACGAACAGGACATCCTGAATGCGCACACAAAGAAAAATATTTTTCTTTTTTTATCTGCAATGTCGAATTTAATAAAGATCTCCAGAAATATAAAGTAGCTTAGTTAGACGAACGAACGAATCGAACGAAATAGATAATATAATAATGAATAAACGAACGAGTGACACTTTTATTTTATTATGGTTTATGAAATATTAACCTGAGTTCAATTTTTAAGACAACTGTGAAAATAATTAGTTTGGATATACTGTATATTAACTACATTAATAAACATCAGTTTTTATTCAATTTGATAAAGACATTAATGGAATAAGTTCTAAAACTTTTCAGTGATTTATTTATTTGTTATGGAAGAAAGTAATTTATTATTGTTCTCAAAGAAAATAATATGACAGATAGATTCAATGCAGTATTATTGAAGCATGCAAAAAAAAAGAACTTTATAAGTTTTATGTTGAATGAGAAGAGAGCAAATAAGATTACCCGACGGCAAAGAAAAATGAATAACACCTAAGTAGGTATATCTAATTGTAAGACCGAGTTACTGTATCTAAAAAGAAATATTTAAAATTATTTTAAATAGAAAATGAAAATTATATATCATTTTAAATGAGTGTATGAAATTGAAAATGGCCTAAAAAAAATTTTTGACAATTCTACACAGTTCAATACTTAATTCTTCGATATCTAGATTTTTATTGTATCTATCTTTATTCGTTGTTTTTACCGTTGTTTATAACAATGAATGAATTAACAAATGTGAAGAAAATTGTAATAAAACAATGACGAATTTTTTTTTAATAATGACGTAGAACGTTAAGACTAAATATACGAATAAATATTTTTTTCATTAAAATGATTTTGAAATTATTAAAAAACGAGTTGAAAGCTTTGTTATCACATTATCTAAGATAACTTGTACAGAAAATCACATTAAACCAATCTAAATAAATTTCCTTAAAAGGCTATTGCATTATTTTCACACTGAATGACAACGAAGGCTTGTTCGGAATAAGAATGAATTATATTCTCATTTTACAGTTCCTGATTTCAGTCTAACTTTGTATTTTCACGAGCGTCACGCGTACTTTCATATTTGATTGACACGAGATCGTGTTAGATGAAGAATTAGACGAAGTGTTACATAATAAGTCATTCGTTTCCATTAAATGTAAATTGTTCATAAATTGTCGTGATTCAAATTGAGATAAAAGATAATTAAAGAAAAATCAATTGTGTGATAATTTTTTTTATCAGTTTATTCATCTTAAAAAGTGACTTAATTATTTCTCGAGATCTTAACAATAAATTACTTACATTTTCACAATAATTTAATTCTTAAAAAAAAAAAAAACGTATATAAAATTAATTCTTACAATGGAAACAAAAATTTTTAACAATAAATTACATTATCACAATAATGAAGTTCTTAACAAGAAATATAATTACTTTCTACAAGTGAAAAATTGTTCTTTGATATCAATTTTGACAGACAAATTTTATATGGTAAATTACAGGCAAACAGAATTCAAAAAAGAAAGCTTTCTTTGTAAAAACCTCATTCGTCGTGATTTTTCTCGATGGAACGGATATGTCGACAAGTAATAATACTAATACACAAGTCTTTTATTCGTTTGGAGAGAGAAGACACGTTAAGTCGATGATCACGTTGGCAGGTGCGAAACGCAGATGGTCACAGAACGTAATAATACGTCTATAGAGGCGTGAGTCTCTCTTCTAAAAGAAGAGAGTAAGAATAAGAATAAGGGACACCTTGCCTTGATAGAAACCACGTTTGAAAAAAACTATTAAATTTAGTCGAAAGTGAAAATTTCTACGCTTAACGCACCCTTTCTCATCGTGTTTCTGATCTAATTTAGACAAACTTAACTCGAATGATGAATGCTTTGTAAGCGAATCAAGTTAACGACGAATAATCAGGAAAAAAATTTGTTGATTTAGGAGAAAAAAAGATTATTGAGATTTTAGATTAGTAGGAATATTAGATATCGAGTCATCTCGTAACATAAGTAATGCTTTTTTTCATTATATAACTAATAAATCTGTGTGAATTTTGATTATGCGATTTATAGGAAGATTATCTCAAGATTTTTCTTGATAATCTAATATTTTTCTTATACCATTTTTTGATCAACTAACGTTCTATTATCTAACAACGAAATATGATACGATTTTGATAATTCTTGACCCTAAAATACGGCACGCATTCTATACGAAATTGACGCCTATACTATGTTTTTATAGCCGGTCGTGTGTGGCGATAGTAATCAAAGTGTTTTAGGATCAATCAGAGAATTAACGGCGGATGGAGATAGATTGGTCTTGAGAACATATAAACGCAATTAATTTCACGTATATTTGGAGTAATTTGGAGAAGAATCATTTCAATATTTTACATAGTAGTATTAAAAAATAATTGACCAATTAAGATCGTTCTAGTACATTTAATTTACATTTATTTTCTCGAGACAACTAAAATATCAAAGGAAGATAGACAAATATCGCTTGTGTCAAATAAAAATCTTTGTCAATGCAAGTTAAATATCGCCGATGCAAATAACTTGGAATATTTATCGAAACCTCTTTAATAAGGCGCATTTTTCAAAGTCTATTGAGTCCCTCTAACAGATCACAAAAAATCACCTTTAATCGTTCGACAAAGATCAGAAAAAAAATAGAAAAAGAAAAAGAAACCAGACAAACCTTGATGAAGCAATCGTTGAAGGAAAGATTGTGCCTGAGTGAGTTCTGCCATCGGCGCGTGTCCTTACGATAATATGGAAATCGATCGGCGATAAATTTATAAATTTCAGCGAGTGGTAACATTTTATCTCGAGAAGACCATATCGCCATTGCCGTGAGCGATATGTAAGAGAACGGTGGCTTTTGATCTCCGTAAGTATCGCGCGACGGCCGCGGCATTCTTGGAAAGCCAACAGCCTGAAGAATGGAAGCTTTGCGAGCGGGTTAGCCCAGGCTTCTCAGGAGACTTCAACACCAATTTCTCCGTATGATTGGAACTATTAATCGACGAGACACCAATAGCCAAAGAACTATCATTCTTCTCTTCTTCTTAGATTAGACTTCTTCGAGCTTAGGCTCCTTTTTTATCCTTGATTATATCGAGTAAAGAACACCGATGATACATACGTACTTAACTTCTCACCCAAGATTAATCCCAATACGTGTAACATTTCCCACAGATCGATCGTTTCTTATCTATTCGACACGTGAAAACAAATAGAAAAAAAAAAAAAAAAAAACCAGAAAGATTCACCGAGAAAAATCTTCTTCTTCCTCACCGAATAACAAGATCACGATCAAATTCGTCCTTTTTCTCATTTATTCTATTCACCAGATTCTATTAGTCCGACACTGCGAATTCACTTATGATATATAAACGTCACTTGATATATAATACATGAAACATCCTCATATCGAACAAAATAGGAAAACGAGAGAGAAAGAAAGAAGGAAAGAGAAAGACTTAGGAAGAAAAAAGAAGAGACACTAACTCGATGGATTTATATGAAACTGAAAGAAACCGTTGGATATGAGAGGAGAGTCTTAAGGTATACTCTGTGAAAAAGCTTTGAAATCTAAGCTCCCACGATCGTGTCTCCACGGATACTGGCTACTAACCATACCCACACCCCCGCAACAAGTTTCCCCTACTCAAACGTAGGCACGGTAGCGCTTGGGATTGGTTCACGAGGAGCCTCCTCGAGTCCTTGGTCCCACCTGATATTATGGGTTGTGTCCAATCATCGTTCGTCTTTCTTTCATGTTAACCCCTACCTTGCTAAGATTGTTGACGATGGGCGTTTTGTTAGATACGAGGAGGGTACATATTCTCTCTCTCTCTCTCTCTCTCTGTCTCTCTCCCTATTCTCTCTCTTTCTTTCTCTTTTCATCGGCAAACGCATTCTCTAGTTTGCAAAACGGAAGGTGGAGTCGAACGAAGTGAGAACCGTCCTGGGGAACGACGATTCTCTTGTTCTTTCATTTTTTTTCTCATCCCCACGCAACAGTCCGATCTCCATGCGCATCAAAGAGGCCGGACGATGCTTCCAAGGATGGAGGACGGTGTGAGAGGACAATGTTCCCTGGGTTGCAGCCACCAACCAATCGATCCAGCCGTATGCTCGATGTTTAATGCACGAGTGCACGCCTACCTTGCAGAAACGTGCCTTCGAGATTGGAACATTGTCTTTCCTCTTTCCTTTCCCGTTTAACCTGCGCGCGCACCATCTAACTAACAAAATCGCTAAGTGGGAGGGTAAATTCTCCCTTTTTTCTTCTACAACAACCCCAAGATATTCGTGGTTACGCATTTTATGTTAACGCGGTATATGTTATAGAATTCTTTTCTTAGTTTATCGATTTGTTAAGTATACCTCCCGAATCATTTTATCGCGTTGATGTCTCCGATTCAACGAGATTCAATTTTTAAATTAGATGATAAAAGTATAACTCGAGATAATGGTTATGCATTGAATTTTGAAGTTCGTATGTTTTAAGTTGGTTAGGAAACTTCGAACTTGTAGGAAAATTGAATGAATTTATAAACTACTTTTAGTTATCGATCGTCTAAATAAATATATCAATTGACTTGAAATGCTCTTCTTTTTTTTCTATGCACTCACGAATACAGAGTAGTTTACTTAATCTATAAAAATTATTCGTTATAGATTCGTCAAGTATTTTAATATATGTTACAACTTATTATATATGTCGAGCGCATATAAAACGCAGACCTTAATATTATTCCTAATTTTAATAACACGTGGATTATATATCTAACGCTTTAATATAAGCAAATATATTGATTTCAAAACCGAAATTGAGATCATTTCTCTTTTTAATGATTGATACTATTTAAACGATTGAACTTTTCATTGTACAATATGTTTTTATCATCTTCAGGTAACGTTCTACTTAATCGATAAACCTTTGGAAATATATTATGACGACATAATAATGATAAATACGAGAATTCTGAATTATCGACTATAATATGCCGAAAGAATTCTGTCGGTAACAGATTTCGGTTACCAACAAAATCGATTTCTTTATCGACTGTAACTAAATATAATCAAATAGGTCGGTAATATTGATTTATCATTCACGTGTGTGTATTGTGCGTATGTGTGTGTGTAACAGTAAATACCGAACTTTCGAAGTCGCAATCGTTCTCAGTTCCAGATATAAACAATAACGAAAGCAGAGAGACCCAGACGACTTCCAGAGCAAGTTAGTCTACCATCGAATTCTGAAGGGTAAATATCGCAGCTCTCTTACTCCATATTCTCCATATTCGACTTAGTTAATTACTTTTTTCGATCGTTTAACATTTATTTAAACAATTTATAGTGCACTCTTAGTATCATAATATAGTTCACTAGTAAACATTAATTTCGTAGAAGAATGATGTAATATTCGAAATCGTCACTTACCAGTGATGTAAACAAAAACGAAGATGTAGGAACGTGACTTTGATAGGTTAATATTCAGTCTGTCGTTGGATTTCGAAGAGTCAATATCGCAATTCACTCAGTCCAGTGTTTGCCTCATTTAAATGATTCATTTTTGCGATAATTTTTGTACATTTATTTAAATTATATATAATTGTATGTAATATTACTAATATAATTTTTATTTATAATTAACAATTTCGTAAAAATTATTAATGATAGTCAAATCCGTGTAATTATATAAAAAAATGACACGTTTATTTAAACATTTATTTATCAGAATTAACGTCAACATTAGTATTAAATAATTTTAGAGTGCTTTTTCATTAAACGTGAATTTGAAATTCGTTACCGTTACAAACCAGTGATACAAAAAATTGCGAAGATGGCGGACTTTGGGCGGATGTGGTGGTTCGCATGAAATCGTTACGTATACTTTAGACATTGCTCGTTAAAGGCAGCACTAGTGCGCTATGATGCGTAGGTCTATATTCATGGATAAATGGCTTGTATTTCCGAAACTATGATTGGTAGTAACTAATTTAACTATAATTTGTTGTATCTGGATCTGAACCAATCTACTTGCACGTTTCAATGTACAGCGCTTTTTTATTGGTTGATCGTCTAGATACTTTTGAATCATCGCTGATTATTGGCTTAAATAATAGTACTATAAAGCGTAAAGAAAAATTATCTTCAAAATTCGCCTACATCATGTGATGTATTCATCGCGTCAATCTTGTTTGGTGCGTGCTGGTGCGTGCGTAGGGCACGGTGTGTAGGTGGAATATCTAAACGTTTAAAGAATTGATCTTATTTAAATATCTAAGCTATAAAAACACGTCGAAAATTACGCGTATGTAATACATTTTTTATTCTTAATATTTATAGTACTTAATTGTATAATTTAGGTCATTAAGAAAGCGTTGATTCGTTACAGTACCATAACCATTTTGATCTTGCATTCTATTTTCTTCTACTTTCGATTTGTAATGAATTTTTATGATATCCTATATATGACACATCCGATTAGATTTGTTTTTATTACAAATATCTTCTATCTGTAGTTAAAATATTTTATTGATATATTTCTTTCTACATGGATTACTCATAGATTGAATTTAATTTAACTGATATTTGGATATTGATTAACCCTTGCATTGCCAATGCTTTGTTGAGTATCACAGGCAGTCGATACCAGATCACTTGTTACTCATACTAAAACTTATTTTTATACTTCAGATCTATTTTTTATATTAAGTTTGTTTCTTTTCATGTTGCTAATGATACTTTTTGATAGAAAAATTCTATAATTTTTTACAAATTTTACATATTTTTTGTTAACTTATACTTCTTTCTTTTTTATTATTATATTGAATACCAATATAATTTGCTATCGACGAATGCTGGAATCATTCTGATATCATTTATGATAAATCTTTAAGACCAGATCCCATTTATTATAGCAAAATGTCACATTGACTTGGATCGACTATTACCATTGCACATAACATATCTGAAAGCTTGGCCATGAACGATTCAGTAGCGGTTGGATAAGGGTTAAAAACTAAAATTCTTGCTTTTACATTTAATACAATTAAAATAATTCTATACTTTGTTTCAATTAAAAATTCATATAATATGCATTAAATTAATACATTTAAATGTATTAAATACAATGCTAATAGTATAATTTCTTCAATTTCTTAAAAAATAGAAAATTCATATTTTAAAGAAATATATTTATTTAGTTCAATATCAAAATACATATTTTAATAATACGTAACATATCTAAATTACTTATAGATTAATGAGAGAAAAATATCGTACTAATAACTGTCATATAAATGATATTTTGTTATAGAAATGTCTGAATCAGATTTATTAGCTAATGACCATATTGATGGCCTTGATGGACTTGAAAATGGTCAAGATGGTGATGCTATTATGCAGTGTGATGGAGTTAAACGTGAATTGAATGAAGCAAATATAGATGATCCAGTATGTGATAATCCAATAACAATATTTTGTATGTTTTATTAAAATATATGCTCTATTTTATCATATTATAGGAACTGGAAGCTATAAAGGCGCGTGTAAGAGAGATGGAAGAAGAAGCAGAAAAATTAAAGCAACTTCAATCGGAGGTGGATAAACAGATGAACATGGGTAGTCCACCTGGAATCAGTAAGATATTTTTTTAGATGGCTTCAAGCATCATAATTATTACTTTTGTTTTCAATTCCTTGCTTATTAGAATTAACTTTTAAATAAAACAAAAATAAGAAAAAGACAAATTTCTTACTGTTAAATTAGTTTAGTAAATGTATAATTTATTTCAGCGAGCCCATTGAACATGTCACTTGAAGATAAAATGGAAGTTGATAATCGATCTATATACGTTGGAAATGTAAGTTTGAAATAATAGTATAAAACATTAGTAATAAAATTGTTTTCTTTCTTTTTTTTTACACATGGAAATCATTTTTTTGTTACAATAGGTGGATTACGGTGCCACAGCAGAAGAATTAGAGCAACATTTCCATGGCTGTGGTAGCGTCAACAGAGTAACAATATTATGTAACAAATATGATGGTCATCCCAAAGGTTTTGCTTACATCGAATTTGCAGAACGTGATTCTGTACAAACTGCAATGGCTATGGATGAGTCTATGTTCAGAGGACGCCAAATTAAAGTTATGCCAAAAAGAACAAATAGACCAGGGCTATCAATGACAAATAGGTAATAAGATTGATAAGAGCCTTATCTTCTAGATAATAACAGATATTATCTTTTGTCTCTATCATTCTATATACAAAGACTTTTCTATATACAAATATATATGTAAAAGAAAACATAACAATAAATAAATATTGATTATAGGGGGCCTAGAGGTGTACGAGGTTATCGTGGTATGGCTCGAGGGATAATTCGTGGCAGTGCATACTTTGGATACAGACCTACTAGGAGGCTAAGGTATGTAGTAGCTTAGATATTTTCAATTAAATCTTTATGTTATTTGGCATATTGTAAATATATCGTCTTTTTTTTTTTTTTTTTTTTTTTTTGTTCCAGAAGTTACAGGCGAGGTTACTACATGCCATATTAATCATTTTAAACATAGTGCTATGGTTCAACGACTTCAAGGTAAGTTCTTTAAATATATTATTGTATATATAACTTTTATTAAAAATGAAACACTTTGTAATTTATTTTTTTTGTATTTTCTCAAAAAAAAAAACTTGTCCAATATTTTTTTTATAGATATTGAAACACACATTCTCTTTTATAATATATGATGATTTTATACTTCTCATATGTGTGTTTTTAAAAAAGTAATATTTAAAAAACAAACCGTTACAGCTTTAAATACGTAAACACGTAAAGCTTAAAATTTTTTTTAACAGGATTTGAATTTCCTTTTGTGTTATAATTTTTTTTTATCTTAGAAAGAATTAATTAAATTAGAAATTATTAATAATTTCTTTTGTTAAACAATAAATACGTAATATTTTTAATGGTTTGAAAATCAAAATCATAAAAGTAATTTTTCAAATAATCTACTCACTTTATTATTTTCTTATTAGGAGATACAGCTATTTTTAATATTACACGTGTATTAATACACTTTTTCTTTTATATATATATATACATATATATTCTTTTTATATATGTATATATATATGTTTTGAAAACGTGTGTGTATGTATATATGTGTGTGCGTGTGCGTGTGTCTGTGCATATATATGTGTATATATATCTATTATGTGATATATATATATATGTATGTATGTATATATACACATATACATACACATATATATAGCAAGTATAATATTTCAAATTTAAAAGAGGACAAATACTTGAATATTTCACATACAAAAGAACACATTTTACATTGTGTATTTAAATATTTAACAATATTTAAAATATTAACTTGATTAATTTATATAAATACTGTATATTGTCATACAATGTATCATTCATTTACAAAATTTTTATCATCAACATTCATTTTGTCAGAAATATATTTTATTTAATTGAATTTATTATTTAAAAATTGTAATGAGTTATATATTTTTAAATTACAAAAGTTAAATAGAGAATGACACTGTTTCATAGTAAATATATTTTATAAAATGATTTGTACATTTCATATCTACACATAGTTTAGTTTTTATAAGAATGAAAATGAATTTTGTTCAACTGGTTTGTTTATCACTTTTTAAAATTACACGTATAAACGATGACATTAATATGTGTGGTACTTGTTTAAAAAATATATATATTTTAATACAAAAAATGTAAAGCATTGTGAAGCAGTGTCATAATTTAACTTTAAAGGATACAGATATGGTACGTTAAACAATGGTAACACAAGTTATAAACTTTTGTGCAAAATTTATTTGTAAGTGACATAAAAAACTTACAAATCTATATAAACATATGTTAAGGTGTTTAAGTAAATTCTTATGATATGTCCACAGAAAAAAAAAACTGATACGATGGGAAAAAAAGAGAAAGAAAAAACCTCATGTCAAAAGAAAAAAAAAGATTGGACAAAGATGGGCACAATTAAATCATATTTGATTTTAGTAAATCACGACATAAAATTACAACTGTAGATCTGCGACCATTCACAATTGTAGTTCAATTAGTTACTTCTACCATTTTCGTATTATATAGTAATGGTAGAAATAGGTAATAGTATCAGTCTTGATTATTTTTTAAAAACCAATATAACTTATCTCATAATGTTGCTAATAAAATTTGAAATCAAAAAGATACACATTGAAAACAAAAAAGAAAAAAACAAAAAAAGAAAAAGAAGATTAAGAACCATAACATTCCCTGAAGAGTATCATGTTTGTATAACAAGTTACCTTATGTAATCAATCATATACATTTCTCCTGCATATATGCTAATTTTACTAATAATTTCACAAAAATATATTTAATAATAAATTTCTTTATTTAATATTTATCTTCTTTATTGAAAATAAAAATTCAAAATGAATGGAATTATTACACAAATTTTGTAATGTATAGGTTTCTATATAAATTAGTTACAAATATATAATACATGAGATCTGTATAAAAATATGTTAAGAACATACAATATCAACATATATGTTTATAAAAGTTTTATATATTTTGGCTTGTATAGAAATGCAAAAAAATTTCTTTTTTTTTTTTAACGTAAATGCACATCACTTTTAAAACTATATAATTTAATTTATATTTTTATTTAAATTAAAAATTTATATCTCAAATATTCATTCAGTTATAATACTTGTGTTTATTCAAATACATATATTGTATTTACTACATTTAAAAAATTATACAATTTCTTAATATTATTACAATTCTAAAAAATATAAATAATTAATTCCATGCTGGGGTAAACATCTGTTATTTTAATATATTAAATCTTTCTATATATTACATTAAAAATTATTTGTACTAACTAAAGTTAATCAAAATTAACACGAGGGAAGATTAGACATTTTTAAATATATCTGTAAAAGGAAAAAAAAAGTTTGAACGAAAATATGAATTTTTATTGTATATCTTATATATTTATGTCACTTGTAAAATTGCACTTGAAAAAAATTAAAATATATGAAGTAATCCCATTTTTAACTTCCAAGATGATGCCTGAAATAAAAAGAGTATAATGTATAATTATAAAAAATAAGAGAGCTTTATAAATACTGTCATATTAAGGCTGATACAGAGAAATATAATAATAACAATATATATAAAAAATTTTTTGATTTTTGTTTTTTATCTTTGTTAATAAAGATAAAATTAATTAAACAATTTTTTAATTCTATTCCTGAACATAAA
Organism: Vespula vulgaris; assembly: GCF_905475345.1. NCBI lineage: Eukaryota > Metazoa > Arthropoda > Insecta > Hymenoptera > Vespidae > Vespula > Vespula vulgaris. Next base: position 2,577,114 of record NC_066597.1, on the reverse strand, counting down.
AGAGTTTTTTCTATAATTAAGTAATAGAAAAGAAATTGAACTACAATGTGAATGTTTAGGATAATACCATACTACTATAATTTATAGTCAATTTTGTATGCATGATAAATGAAAGTTGCTAAACCTATGTCATTAGTTTTATCATATAACATGTCTATTTACAAAAGATCATGTATGCAACTTTCATTTATTCACAACTAACTATACACTTTCAATTTTATCTTAAATATGTTGCTACTAATTTGTAAGATGATGTAAAATGAATTTCTGAGTCATTAACCCACTATGCTATGATATTAGGAGGAGAGCTGATTTTCAACATTTTAATGATCAAGCCAGATTTCGTATGTTGCTTCCACGTCGCTAAGTATTTTGCAGGTGCAGTGCAGCATCAGCATCAATTGAGTGATAACGATACAAATTTCATGAACATTTTTTACGTTCCATTAAAGAAAAAAAAAAGAAAAAAACACAAGAAAAAAGAATAATTAAGGCATAAGTGTAAAGAACTAATGTAAAATGAATGGGTGGTAAATAAAGATTTTCTTGGCTTACCTCGGAAGAGTTTAATGGAATTTAATAAAAATATTTATTGGTATCAAGTAAAAAAAAAAAACATATTAGAAGCCCACGTAGTTTGTTTATTAAAACTCAATAACATTGAGCTTGAGATTTTTTACATATCAGATCAACATTCGATGATATATCAGAAGAATAAATTTCACTTATATAAATTCATAAGATTTTAGTAACAGATATAATTTGAACATTATTTTTCTTATTAGAAATTTTTACTTCCATATAATCTCTGAAGGCATAAAAATGTACAATTAATTATTAAAAATGGTCTAATGATTAGCATTTCAACATTTACAAGATACAACTATTAACAAAACACGTTGAGGACCTGAACTAAATATATTATAATATGACATAAAGTTTCTATTTATTTTAGTACATAAGTGATATTCGTTCTCTCTCTCTCTCTCTCTCTCTCTCTCTCTCTCTCTCTCTCTCTCTCTCTCTCTCTCTCTCTCTCTCTCTCTTCCTCTTTCTCTACATATTTCTATTATATATATGTATTCTTAGATATTTCTATCAAAAGTAGACTTTTAAAAAATAGAAATTAGATGTCATTTAATACATTGCATGTTACTAAAACGGTAAAGTAGCTGACACTTTTTGCAGTATTATTGAAATCTTTCTAATATTAACTCTTTTTCATATATAACAATATATATTTTTGAGCTTTTATAATACTCTATTTAGTTCATTCATACCTATGATAATAATTAAAAAGGAATATTATAAAGAATATGGTAATATAACCATCTTACAGCAATTGCAGAATATTGATATTGTTGAACATAATAATGTAAGAAAAAAAATATATTCCATACTACATAGCACCTCGTTAAAACGATTATACCATTAGATTTAAAAGTGATATGAAATGCAAACATGTTAGGAAAATAATTATTTTGTTAAATTATAGATTAAATATAAGATTTCCTAATATGAAATTACATTAATTAAATCATTCAGTTTTATTATAAGTACTATTAGTTACAAGACTTAATACTTTTATTTTAACAGTATAATTGCCTTAGTGAAGTGAATCATTTCTTAAGTTCAATTAAAAGGATCTTTCTAAGATAACTAAGATAATTATTTTCATCTCAGGCCCTCAATGTTAATCAATGTAATTTAAATGAACTGAATTGTACTGTTTTGATTGCAATGCTTGCTTGATGAATATCATTTCCATACAGAAATTTTAATTATTTGGTCTAACAAACAGAATACAAGATTGTAATAAGATAATCATTGACTAGTATACCATCTGCATGGTACTTGTTTCTCAATTTGGAAGGCAGTGGTTGATGTTAACAAGAATTTGATTCCAGAGTTTCGAGAATTGATCGACATAAAGACTGCAAATTTGGATGCGTTGTATTTTCTGTATGTGTTTCTTCCAGATATTTTAATGTTTCTACTCCACCTTCTCTAGTTAACATGCTACAATAGCGTTTTGCTGCAAATATTAATGATATATTTTTAATAAAAATTATGGTGGTTTTAAAAATAAATTTTCAAATAAAAGTAGTTTACAAAGAAAACTCACGATTTTTTGTGCACACATGATGTATCGCCCATACTGCCCAAAGCTGAACAGGATATGCATCTGAACAACGCAGAAGAGGAAAAAATGGTTGAAAACTTCTATAAGCAACCATCTCTCCTTGTGGAGTTTGCCAATGAGTTACAGCATGAGCTAATTGATCTAGCAATTGTTCTCTACTAGGCTGTGAAAGCATTGAACTCCAGGCACTAGGACCATCACTTAGCAAATGTGCTGCGATACCAGCAGCAAAGTAAGATACATCAATGTGTACAGAATCTAAGAGTAAGGAAAGCATTGATATGAAACGAGTTTGCATAAGTCGTGGCCTCAAATGTACAACCTATAAAAAATTAATTATTATTACAGATTCATAGATTTAATCAATAAGATAACAATTCAAAACGTTTAATAATTATAAAAGAAAATAATCTTTTTGGTGTTAAAATACCAACCTCAGCTATATTATTTAATAGACCAAGTACTTTAGTCTCCACACTAGATTCTCCTTGAAAACTTTCAAGTACTTGAAGAAACAACTCCATTCCTCCCTCATCCAAGAAAACTTTGCATGTAGTGGCACTTTCGTCCGTTAAATTCCATAGGGCACTTAATGTGAATTTCATTGTAATATCAACTGATTTAGATTGAACTTTTGACCTGACCATTGTTAATAACTTTGACATATACTGTGGTTGTGCACCAAGCATAGATGTTTCTGCTGTTGATATTTTTGCTGCTAAAATGGAGCAAATTGCTACTGACATCCGATTCATCGATGCATCATCGAATGTCGATAAACAATTCATTACTAATCTTGCACACCTATTGAAATTACAAATATTAAATTTATGTAATAATATTTCAAATGTTATGGATTAAAGTATTAAAATGTCATGTATTTGTTATATTTTCATATTAACTGTATATAAATATTAGTTACCTATATTTATCAAATGCAACATCTTGTAGAATTCTGTCACTACACAGTGTCAATAATGTATTTTTTTGTAGCTGATAATGAGTTGGGTATGACTCCATGGCAGTCAATGTTAAGTCAACTATTTGTTTAAGAATTGATGGATGAATCATGATTGCTGATTCACCTTTTGTAAGATTGTAAAGGCACGCGGTTGCTGCCATTTGCACACGAAATTCCTGAGGATGTTCTCGCATTCCAGGCAGCACTAATTTGATTACATCTACGCGTGGTTCAAAGAAATTTGGTGTCAAACGAAACAGATTAAATAAACACTTTTGAACATAAACTGATCGACAAGTATATCTTCTCAAAGCTTCTAGAATTTGAGATTCAGTTGCTGTACCGCTGACCTACAATAACAAGTTATATTTATTAATACATTTCATATTTGTGCATACTTAAACAAAAGTATTTATAATTGTGTTATTAATGCTTTATTTTATTATCACGTTAATTCTTTGTAGATTAACTTACAACAAGGTCAGGTTTATAATCCTTATTTTCAGGATTTATTAAACTATCCTCATAACAAGTGTCAGAATGTACAAGACCAAGAAATTTCAATTGTGGATGTGCTTTAATAAATTCTTTTAAATCTTTTGGATTTATTTCATCTTTACCTAAAAGAATATATATATAAATAATAAAACAAATATATATACACATAAGTGCAGTAAACAAATATATTTAAATATTTACCAGACAAATCTAAACTAGTTAAATGTGGCATACAATGTACAGCTTTCAGAAAATCTCCTATTTTTTGTTTCTTAGGTGCAAACATTTCAAAAGCATATGTATCTTTTTCATCAGAAATATCTAAGTTTCTCAATTCATTTAATTCCAATAAAACAGGTATTAGACTTCCACATCCACTTATTTTTATATTGTACATAGTTAGAGTTTTTAAACGGTCCTTACATTTTCTTAATGGTGTTATATCATCAACTCTAGTGCATGATATATCTAAATTTTCTAAAAGTGGAAGATCTTCAACCACTATTTCTAGTCCATGTTTATTAAATTCTGTTCCTGAGACATTCAAAGTATGCAGTGCACGTAATTTGCTCAATGTTACTACTACACAGTATCTAAGAACAATATTAAATTGTATAAATTAACTTTAATTATCTTATATAAATTTTTTAATAAAAAAAAATATATATATATATTATACAGACCTTGAACAATCCATAAAACTGCCTTTTGCTACACTCAATGACCTAAGATTTTGCAAACTCCAATCACCTAAACAGCTGATCAGATCATTAACAGTGACTTTTAAACCATTTACTACCAAATCTATGACCTTATGTTGTTTAAGAACTTTTAAACCTTTTGCAGATAATGTAGATGCATCTTTTAATTTTACATGCCTAGAATAATATATTAATTACAATGTTATTTATTATATTATATTTTATATATTATATTATATTTTTTCTATAGCTTATGTTATACCTTAATCTGGTTGATTTTGAATCAAAAAGTGTAATCGTTAGATCGGATAATGTTTTCTTTTCGCAAAGGCTAGACAATAATTGCTCTGATATCTCAGTTGGCAAAAAGGCATCAGGATGTTTGAAACTAAGTCTTGTAGCCAAACTTGGTGATACATCATTGGACAATGTACGTATTGTTGTTGTAGTTTCGGAGCTACTCTCACTCAATGTACAACTAACTTGATCTGGAATATATTCTTCTTTTAATTTTAATCATTTTATTACATATCATTTACCATGTATTAATAATTTTTATTTTAAATATACAAACATGAATTACTTACCACATGCGGTGGGAGAGAATGATCCATTTGAATGTTCACCTGTATCACCAGGATGTACTTCACACAAAGCCAAAACATTATCGCAAATAAAATCAATGCAGACTTCTTGCAAACTTCTTGGTGACTCGAACATTTTATATTTTAAATTTCATTCAAATATATATTTTAGTTGTTTTCCTCTTTGCAATATACTTTTTTTTAATTCTCTTTGGCTTATTCTATTTGTTGAACTATCAGTACCACAGGCATCAAAAATTCACTTCAATACTTATTCGATAATAGATTCCTCTTTGTACATTGCCGATTTTTTACGAAGTACAAACGTACATCTGTGCAAGTGTTTTGCATTATAGACTAGCCAAGAAAATATTTGACATCAGAAAAATGATTATTATAGTGCTAAAAAAATAACGTACATAAAAATTAACAAAAAGAAATAGAACCAAGGACGATCGAATAATTTTCTTACTTCGTGAAAATAACAACGAAGTAAAGTTGACACTATTTTTTCTTTATAACTAGTGAATAAAGAATAATTTTAAATAATCACATTACGTAATAATAGTCCCGCGTGTCAGAATAAATTTCATCCTTCATGCGTACAAACGCATATCTCAACGGTATAGAAAAGTATTGCAGAAACTTACCAGATTGAAAAGAATATAACGGTTCATAAAAAGAAACATTGAAAAAATTCGTTACGTAATATTATGTAAAGGAGATATTAATCGCAAAATTTTCTTACTATGACGAAATCGCAAGTAAGACGCGTTTATTAAAATAAATGAGAAAAACGATGGTCTCTCACCTGCGAAAAGGCCGCCATATTGACTGACCAAGTGTCAAAACTATGTCAAAAGCATTTGTGCACAAAAGAAAAGGAAAATAAATAACTTTCCTTGATTGACGTAATTATACGTCTTTATTGTATAAATGACGTAGATAAAGAAGAAATGTGATAATGCAATTCGTTTAATTTATATAGGATTTTAATTGAGAAACATTAAATTCGACAAACTTCGACGGAAATTTGACGCGAACTACTGTGCAAGTTTCAAAGTAATTTGGTCATGCTCTTTCCCTCTCTCTCTCTCATTCTCTCTCTCTCTCTCTCTTTCTCTCTCTCTCTCTCTCGCTCTCTCTCTCTCTCTCTCTCTCTCTCTATATATATATATATATATATATATATATATATATATATATATTTCTCTCTCTATCTCTTTCTCTTCTTATTCGGACAAATGTTTAGTTTTAAAAATGTAATGAAATCTAAAAAAATATTAATGTGAACTAATTTGAAAGCACTTATAAATTTAATGAGTAAATAACACTTTTGTAAATCCCGCGAGGTTTATCTGCAATTCATCGGTTATTGACACATTACCAATATGGCGCTTAAGTGTAAAAGACGTGCTTTTATGGTATATATTGTAATCTGATTCTCATACAATTAAACAATTCTGGGTAAGATATGCATTTTTTTTAAAAAAACTGATATATATATATTTATATATATATATATTTACATATCGTTATTTATATATTAAAGAACGTATCCGTCTTTGCTGTATTTTGGGTAAGTGAAGAATTTAAGATAGTGTGATTTGGATTTCTAAAAACCAATTGTGTACATAAAAGAAAATAATCGTTTTTATTCATATTCATTTTATGTGTACGATGTTTTTATAATTTTTATTTAAAGAATAGGTATATGTTCAATTATATATTAACATCAATAATCAAATAATCAAAGCAAAAAATATATTCTTTATCAATTGTGTTTTTTAGGTTGAGAAAAACATTCCTCAAACCTTAAATCATGACTTGAATTTAAGGAAGAATTTTTTTATTATAATATGAAAGATGCAAACTTAAGAGATTAAATTTGTAACTGATACCAAATAACAAAAAAATGCCAAGTTTACGCAAGAAGGTAGCTGGCTTTATGCGCCAACTATCTATTAGTAATTTGGCTGGTGCTGTTGAAAATATGGGGCTAGGAGAACAACCTCTTCGTAGTCCAAGATCAGTAACACAGGATTTTCCAAGCGAATGTTTCATTACGCGGTATCTTAATGGGTACAAATCGATCCTTTTCTGTATAGAATGTAAAATATTTATATTATAAACATTTATATTTTATTTTATGTAAATAAAATAGTTAAATATAAGATATAATATTTTATATAATGATTTACAGATTAGAAACAAAACAAGAAGGTCCACCGATTTTGCATGGTAGAAATCCAGAGGAATTACCTATTAAACAACTTGGAAATTATCAAGATGATAAAGAAGTGTTTGCTGCTTTAACAGGCCCAGATAGTGGACTTACAGCAGTTAATCTTCAAGAAAGACATCTAAGTATGAATGATATTGATATTGATTATATTGACATGTTGGATCAAAGTGAGCAATATAGAACAGGTTAGAAAAAAAAAGTTACAAAATATTTCATTATATAATTGTGATTTTTTTTAATCTAATATAATTCTCTTTAGGATCAAATTCATCTTCCATTGTAATTGCTGGAGTTCCAAATTGGTTTCTTCCTCATGAAATGGCTTATGGTATTGCTACAACATTATATGAAAAAAATCCTATAAATAATATTAACAATGGAGAACCAATTGCTGACTGCTTTGGTATTTCTGCAAGACAAAATTCTGCAATATTGGCTCTGGCTGATGGTGTCAATTGGGGTATAATAAACTAGATATGAAAAAGAAGTAATTTATATAGAACACAATAGAATAGTGCAATTTGTTTTATTGTAACGCATGTTTAGGTACAAAGGCAAGCATTGCAGCAAGATCTGCGGTGCATGGAAGCATGGAATACCTGAATAAAGCTCTTTTTTCACCTTCGATAAATAGTGCTATAACTACGACAAAAGATGTTTTTGTAGCCCTCTTACGTTCGTTCCATGCAGCACATTCGTTAATACTTCAGGAACAAGGCATGCTCACAACATTGACTGTATGTGCTGTTCTACCCTTAGAGAGCACAACCACTAATTCCAGTATTCACCATAAAAAATTTGTGGCTTGTACATGCAATGTTGGTGATAGTTTAGCATACGTATACTCAAGGTAAAATACAATAGCAGACTAAAGTCATTAAAATTTATTGAACGTAATGTAATATTCAAGCTATATAAGAAAGATTTAGATATGTAGATTTAGTATAAACGACGAATAATATAAATTCATTAATATATATAAATTCGATTAACAAATTATTGTAGAAAAACTGGTGTCAGAGAAATAACACGAGGATCTCACGATATTCATTGTATGCGTGATATGCGTGATGCATTAGGAGCTTTAGGACCTGTCGATGGATCTAATCCAGAATTAAATAATTTAACGCTCGCTATAACGGAAGTTGAACTTGGCGATGTCGTATTCTTAACCAGTGATGGTATATCAGATAATTTTGATCCAGTAGTTGGAAAATTTGCAGTTCTACCAAATCATAATGCTGCTTCTGATGTAACAATATCAATGAAAAGTAACAATGATGTAAGAACAAAAACAAGAAGAAAATCAGCAGAAAATTTACGACATACAGAGTCTGGTAATAGCAACGGAAATAGTAATAGTTTACCTGTAGTAGAAGCATATCAAAGACACGAGCTTACGCTCCTCAGAATGGAAGATTTATTGAGAAGAGGAGTTTCTGGTGAAGGACCACCATGTAATAGTGCCAAACATCTTTGTGAACTTCTCCTAGATTTTGCAGTAAGTTGATTTACTATGAGACAGTATTATCATAATCATTATCTTACGAATTTAAAATCTAATCTAAATACAACTGTTTTATACATGATAAATCTAATTATATTACATCTTGTAATCTTTTATGTTATAAGGTACGTATTACAGCTGCCAAACGAAGAATATTAGAAGATACAGATTTATATTATGCACAACACAAAGATGGTCAATTAGTGCAATTGTCCAAGCAAGAACAACGAAATAGACGGAAAAAGACACTAGATAAAATAACTATGATTCCAGGGAAGTTAGATCACGCAACGGTCGTGGCATATGTAGTTGGAGCATATAATTCATCAGAATGTAATCTATAATCATTTCGAATATTAGACATTATTTTTTATTTAACAAAAAAAAAAAAAGATAAGCTTTTACAAAATGTCAATATTTCTGTGTCATATAATTTGACAAAATGTGAAATTGAATATCAGAATATATGGAAAAGAATTTTGTTAAATATTTTAATATTCATGAAAAAAACTCTGATATTTATTATAATAAAATTTCATCAACAGAAATATCTAATATTTTGTTTACGAAATTATAAGAAATACATTTATATAATTTGTTTTACTCAAACATTAAATGCTCCATTTTTTTTTTTTTTATTATAATTGAATACAGTAAGAAAGAGTAAAGTATTATTTTAAATATTACATGACAAAGTTCTTACAACAAAAATGTAAATGTACGTTGTAAGAAAATTAACGAATCTTTATAATTAATCTCCAGTATACAAATAAATATGAGGAAAAAAAAGAAGAAAAAAAAAATAAGAACACAATGTATAAAAGTGATCTTTACTAGTTAAACACCCGTCCGCGTGATAATTTATAAATAATAATAATAATATATTGAATCTTAATTTTATATATTTCACAAGCATTTAACGCGTGTGCGAATAGACGTAGGATATAAGTAATATTTATATTTATAATCTCATAAGAAATATTATTATATGTTATTTATTTAATATAATTGAGATCATTGTAGAAAACTGACCATTTTACGAATGACAATATAAAATTTCTTTTTAAATGAAAGCAATTCAATATTATCGTTCGATCATTATTTTAAAATTTTAGTTCAACTAGCCGTCGTCATGTCTGAATAGACTCTACTTGACTTTAGCAAAGAATACTGTGAATCAGTCGATAGCGCGAAAAAAGATGAATAGTTAGAAACACAGATATTCTTTAGTCTATAAAGTTTATCAGTAAAGAGAAAATATATGCGCGAACTCTTTAAAGTGCTGTTGCAACTAATTCACAATGGATTTGATGCGTTGATTGGTTAAAATTTGAATGGTAGCCAATCAGTGTTCATAGTCATATAAAGTGCATCATGCGAAAAGTTACAATGCCATGAACAAGGTGTCGCCAATGTTAGAAACGTTGGGATTTTATGAGCTCGTAGTAATGGCAGCCTTGACAAATACATGATGGCCGTTGCCACCGAATAGTGTAACGCGTACTTGGATCTGTCTTGTGCCAGAAAAGTTTATTGTTTTCGCGATAATATTTCGTCGCGTGCTCAAAGCCTGTGTCTTTTTCCATAGTAAAAGTGTGATAGAGCGTGTTAAGAATACATATCACGCTGAAAGAGATACGAAAAAACGGAAAAGCTTAAGAAGAAAACACGGGTGGCAAAACCGCGTTCGCGGAGGTAATATTGACAATTTTTCATCGCGACGCTATGCATATTTTTAAGCGTCGATACAACTTAAATGGACCGCGCGTTAACCCGTAGACTTTTTTATCGTTTTCAATCGTACAAATCTTCGCGAATGTCCGTTTTTTCTTTTGTTTACGCCTTGTCAGTTGGGCTTTTGTTGTGTGCAACCGCGCGCCGCTGTTACCTATGTACGAGTGAGAATGAGATGTATGTGTGAGATCCGTGTGTGCTTGTGTTAGTGGCTTGTGTGGCACGTATGCTTGCACACAGGCGCGCGCGGGTCATAACCTCAAAATATGCTTCCAGCTGTCGAATTATTTTACACTACTCTAAATGTCTTATTATTGATGTTTTTATATCACGGAATGACATACTTAAATTAATGGTTCTTATATTACCTTTATGCAATGATCAACGTTTCATCGCTAATTACACTTTTTTTTTTAATACATTATATTCTTTCTTACTCATATTTCTCTCTCTCTCTCTCTCTCTCTCTCTCTCTCTCTCTCTCTCTTTCTCACACACACTCTCTCTCTCTCTGTCTCTCTCTTTCTTTCTCTTTCTTTTTCTCCTATAACTTCTTTCTTTTCATCTCTCTCTCTTCTTTCCATTTATCTCTTTCTGTATTATAGTCATAAAAATATACTTTTTACTAATAGTTAGTGATTTATTTGAAAAAATATTTAATTCATTCAATATAAAATACTATAGCTTACATTGTTCCTATTTCCAATATATATTGATCTTTCATGTAAAAACTACATTATATACTTTGTTACAGGGTAGAAGAGACGAGCAAACTTAAGATGAATACAAGTGCAATTTGATTTAACCTCAGCTACTATAAAACTAAGAGAAAAGCTTGTTCGAATCTTTCATTTTCTCTTCCTCTTCTTATCTTTTTCTAATATTTTCTCTTTTTTATATTTATTCCTAAAGATAAACAATGAATTTAACTTAATTATAAAAGAAGTTAAATAATGTCATCTAGTTATTTTTTGGATTTGGGATAGTGTCAATTTTGTATATTTAATTATTTATTATAAAATTCATACCATTTTAAAAAATAAATGTATACACAATGCTGAGGAAGAATATAATTACATCATACTCATAAATGGATGAAAACCTGCAACAAATGTACTTTAAAAATATATTAAAATTTATACAAAATGCAAATGAGCATTTATTCTTTAATGGATAATGTAGTTCAGAGAAGGACTACCTGCAATATACAAAAAATTGAAAATGTTAATATCCTAATGTGGTCAATGAAAGAATACAACTATAAAGCAAGCTCTTTCCAACTTGTTTGAATATAAGTATTAGAGAAGTCTGAAAATATTGCATAAGTAACAGAAGATATACGAAACTATATGCATGACAGGAACAGGAGACATAGGTCGAAGACGCGTTGAGTGGCGCAGGAGCGCAAATCTGACAAATGTGTTTCTTTAAATAGAAAATATAAAAGGTAAATTTACAATAATGTCTATAAAATTATTTAATATTTAAATATTATATTTGTATAACACACATACACATCTATATAATTTTATTATATATTTTGTTTAGATAAAATATTATAGAGAAGAAAACAATCTAAGAAGGTGGCTACAAGCTGCCCAATGTAAAGTGGGGCTGCGTGGGCATGCAGCAGCCTCAGTCACGCCCTCTTCTTGGGGACTCAGTATCCTCTACAACTTCCCCGACTACACGTCGAAATAATCAAGTTGCTGTCCTAACGCAACAACAGGTATAATTCTCATATGAAAACAAAATTTCTATTTTTATTTATTATGAATTTAAACCATAATATTTAATTTTATGATACTATCCTTTAGTTACAACAGTTGCAACTGCAAACTCAAAATACACGAGGTCAATCACTAACTTTTGCTGTACAGCAACCATCGAATACTGTAAGTATTACATTCACTGCTATGATGATGCAGTTTTCTATAAAACGTATTTGCCTCAAAAATTACTTTATTTTTGTTATTATAAGTACAATTTATTTCTGTTATAGTCACAAGATCAAGGAAATGGATCTACAACTGGAAATCACATAGTCTATGTGAACCAACTAAACCAATTAAATCAGGGTACCATAAATCCCTCAGGGACTGGTATGGGCCTACCCCCGGCCACCCCCACTTTTGGGGTGGGCCTTAATATGGGATTGCCACTATCACTTTTAAATACCAGTCTTACATCACTCACGTCTAATGTTATTACTACATCTAATCCTTTACTTAATTTGGGCCTACCAAGCATCAACACTGGACTAACGCCGATAAATCCTAACTTAAATCAGTTAAATGCTATAAATTCAAATCTAAACACCAATATTGGCTCAAACAGTATTAATAGTGGTTTGCCTGGTATAGGACAAGATATAAATAATATAAATACTGGGTTAAATCGAATAAGTACATTAAATACTACAAGTATCAATTCTGCACTGACTAGTGTAAATACAGGATTAACCAATGTAAATCCGAATTTAACGAACTTGAATTCAAATATCAATCAAAATCTGACGCCGTTAAATTCGAACTTTAATGCTACAAGTTCTGGAGTATCTAGTTTAAGTACAATTAATCAGAACGTGAACACAAACCTGGCAACTACAAGTATAAGTTCTAATATAAATCAAGGACTTAATCGACCAGTGAATGCTTTGGCATCTGGTTTGACATCAACTAGTCTAAATACTAGCAGTGCACAATTTCCATTCCAAACTATACAGAGTATTCAGACTATTGCTCCACATATTGTTGGATCAAATATAGCACACGTACCAAGTTCTACTATATCACAACACTCCAATAACGTATCGATTTCACAAATTTCTAATACTGGAACATTGTCAAGTTCTACTATATTTACAAGTACTCCAAGTGAATCAATTCGTTCGACTGCAGCGAATGTTAATCATGCGTCGAACGTAAATCTTACGACAAACGTTGCACATCTTGGTACCATGCACTCTAATTTGTCAAATATATCATCCAACATACAACACATATCTACTTCCAATGATTCAAACATGTCATTGAGTCATGTTTCACCTTTAAATTCCTCACAATCAACTGGATTTCAATCGCAACGGCAGTATTCTCAAGGAATAAATCCTGGTTTAAATTCGTCTGTCACCTTGACAGGCACAACACAATCAACAAATATTGTCAGTACAATGAATACTGTGAAATCAATGCAAAATATTCAGAATCAAAATATTAATTCTCCAGGCAGTCCATTTTCAATGCCATTAAAAAGTCCTGCATCTAATATTGCACCACCAACACCAAGCCCTAGTCCAAATAGGCTGTTACTTAGGAGTCCAGCATCAAATTCTATACAGTCAAATAGAAACAGTCCAAGCCCAGTGGGAACATCAACTACGAATAATAATTTTAATGTACAAATGCAAAGTCCTATGCAAAGCCCAATGAGTGTTAGCCAAATTCAAAGTCCTGTGCTCAGCCCATATCCTCCTGCTAAAAGTCCACATATGTTAAGTGGCAATAATTCACTGAATAACAGAAGTCCAGCTCCAGGAGGTAGCCCTGGTCCACCATTGGTAAGACCGTAATAAATATACTAATGAATGTAAAAATGTCTATTTTAAATATTTATTTGTATATGTTGTAATTTAAGGTTAGACCAAATACACCCATCTTGCAGCAGGGTATGCAAGTTTTGCAGATAATTCATGGTACACCACAAGGATATCAGCAAACACCTACACAATTAGTAACAAGAACCCATCTTTTTGGAAATCAGCAAATTCAAATAGCGGCTACAAAACCAGCCAAACAACCACCACAAATTTTGCCTAAGCCACCAAATCAACAGAATACTACTTCCCAACAAAAGCCTCAACGTGTAACAACAACCATTACAAATCAAGTAAGAGAATTTTACACTTTATACATTATGAATAATTATGCCAATATACAATTTTTGTTAAAAATTTTACTTCCTTATTTCGTTCAGATTACACAACAAACACAGCCACAAATTGTTCTTGCTGGTCCACAACCAAATCCTACTACAGCAACCATGATACCAACTGCTCAAGGTCTCCTATTAAATCAGGTTATTATAATCTTCCTTTATACAATAATACATCATTATTATTTTGCATGTTCATTATTTTATCATTCAATAATGCAAATATCATGGCAATGTGTAAATATTTATATTATAATATTTCAGTATGCTCTCTTTATATTTGTCATAATAGCTTGTGTGCATATATCTTATCACAAAAGATTGCTTTGTGCTTCATGTTTATCACATTTGGTATATAGGTTCTACCATCAACTGGACCAGTTATTGTTCAACAACAACCAGGTGGTGTTCAACTTATACTAAGGACACCAGCAAGTGCCCAGCAACAAACGCATACTGCACAGGTGATGGTGTCATCCATATGATCATGCATTGTCATATTCCAAATTCATATTCATTGCTTGTTTAATTTTAAAGTAATGTAAAGAGTTATTTGATTGTTTATTTCATAGATAAAATATTTATATATAAATATATATATAATAATTAAAGAAAAATAAATCTAACTAAAATATATCTTTTATTGAATTATAATTAAAAAATTTGATTGATTATTGAATTTAATAAAAGTATATATATATATATATATATATATCGAGATATTATAAGTTAATAATTTTAACGTGACAAGAATGATCAATATTAATATATAAAAACACTTTTGTATACGAATACTATTTAAACTAATATTTTACTGAAGTTAAAATGACACAATAGAATAATATTTTTGAAGAAGATACAATTATATTTTACAGCTAACACAACAACAATTGGTAAGAGTTGTCGCAGCACAAAGCATGCAACTACAAGGGATTGCACCTACATTTTTTGCTGTACCAAATAGTTTTCCACCAACTGCATCACCTGTGATTAGACATACTCCTTCTAGCCCTGCTCCATGTAAGTCAATCAAAATAAAACTATATTTTTATTTCCACTTATATTTATGATAAAATTTTGAGATATTTACATTGTGAACAATTTTTATATATTTACATTAGATAAATTTTGTTATAGTTATTATGTTATCATAATGTACTTTCCAGCTAATACAGGTGCTGGTAATTCCATAGTAATTCAAAATGCTATGGTACAAAGCCCTCAACCACAAATTACACAAGTTGGCTCAAGCAATACATCTGGTAATACTTCATGTACCCAAAATATTGTTGAACATAATTTACTACCTCCACCAAAGAAGAAAGCAAAGAAGAAGAAAAAAGCTAAAAAAAAAGATGATGATCCTCCAAAATTAGATTTGGCTAGTATCATGAAAATATCAGGAATTGGAGATGATGATGATATTTTTGACAACGATCTTACAACTGAAACAGATGTATCATGTCAAGTTCAAGTGGAATCAGGACAAACTTTAAGTCAAGTTACACCACAAGTAACAGTAGCTAGTTCCATAGCTCAAAATCCAGCACAAGTACCTGTAGCAAATACAACGAATGCGCAAGCTACTGTTGCTTCTCAAGGTTTTAACAGTCAGCTTGTTGCTCAACTTCAAATGCCTGTACAGAATACGATTTCGGGATTAAGACTAGCTGTTGGGGAAGATGGAAGAGTTGTGTTACATCATACTCCTGATCCAAATCAACCTGAAATAGATCAAGCAACTGCTCAAGCATTAATAAGATCTCTTACACAAAGTGGTGGCCAAAATGCACAGATTATTTCTCAACTTCTAGGTCAAGCACAGACTGTGTCACAAAGTGCTCCAAGTAATGTGATGCAAAGACAGAAATATGTACAATCACCAAGCAATCCGACATCTACCAATACTACGAGTTCAGTATGTTCACAAAATGTTATTTGTACAACAAGTCCACAACATATACAAACATGCTCGAAAGTAAATAATCCGCAAAAAATTGTAAATATTTCTCATGATGCCAATTCAACATCAAATACTTGTGTGCAAAATAGTCAAGGATCATTACACACAGTGGATATGCAGATTTCTAAAAACATTAATATACAACATCTTATACAAACACCGAAGAATATTCAATCATCAAACTCTACTATATTACCACCTAGTAATAGCATTTCAACATCCTCAGATGCTGTATCATCCAAACCTTTATGTACAACCTTTAGCATACAAAGTTCTCGATTGTCAAATACGAATCAGACAAATATCAATCAACATTTGTCTAATCCAACACAAAAATCTAGTCAAGTGCGCCTTACAAATACTTGTATTAATACTAATATACGCCAGAATTTGAATAAATCATCACAACACAGTACTCATGTTCAGAAATCTATGTCCGGCAATGCAGCAGTATCAAATGAACATGCTGTTAAAAACAATCAGAATCAACAATCAAATCAACAAGAGTCTTTAAATTTACAAGAATCACAATTATATCAACATAATCAGCATCAACAAATAACGGCACAAACTGTACAAACTCAAAATGTACAACATGTATTTGAACAAAATCTACAGACTACCGGCTCAAATATACAACATAATTCTGTAAATATGCTACAACAAAGTTCATGCAATACTATACAACATGACAGTATGAATGTTTTACAACAACATTCTAGTATTCAACAAAATACAATCAATGTCATGCAACAAAATACATCTGGTAATGTGCAAAGTATAGAGCAAAATGTACAGTCCGGTGCAAGTGATATACCTCTAGGCCAACAAAATGTAATGACCAGTTTGCAACAACAAAATACATCTTTATTGCACAATACAAATGTGCAACAAAATGTTAATTTACAACAGCAAAAAATCGTTTCTGCAAATACGTTTTCTTCTGTGAATGCACATCAATATGAGTCTCAAAACTCAACTAATGTCATGCAACAGGGTATTAACACACAACAAAATAATCAACATCAAAATATTCTTATTACCAATACTCCTGTTACTAATACTACCCAACAAAATGAATCGCAAAAAATAGAATCACAAACTAGTAATGTACTAAATTCTGCAACTAATAATATTTTAAATAATGCACCAAAAATTACTCCAGAAATTTTGAATGCATTGAGCAATTTAAATCCCAATGATCAATTATTAATTGCTAATGCAAATGGGCAAATGCAAGTGATAAGCCAACAACTTTTGCAACAGTTTTTAGCTGGACAATTGAATACTGCAAATCAGACACAAAATCAAAATCAAACGCAAAAAATAGTAATTGGAGAACCAGATGCGAATAACCAAAATTTACAAGGTGTTCAAATTAATACTCCTACCAGTCAAATAATAGTAAATAGTTCTGGTGGAGCTCCCACAATTCAAAATAATATACAAAATATAGTTGTTCAAGCTGCACCATCACAAATGCCACATCACATACAAATTCAAAATTCTGGTTTCCCAAATCAGTTTATTGACAACCTAAATCAACAGCAAATTAGGAATTTGGGAAATAGTCAGCCAAAGAAAGCAAAAATTATAAAAAGAGCTAAAGTTACTGTTACAACACAAAATGTTGGAAATACACAGGTAAGTGTACAAAATATATTTTACTTTTATATTGAATACTACAACAATTAAATTAATTTTTTATTTAATCATTTATACAATTATTATTTATTAAGTAAAATTATTTTTTATATTAGACGACAAAAACTGTTACTACCTCCCGGCCAACTACAGTAACAACAAACACATCTACTTTGCAAAAGGTTGACAGTGTTAATAAGATAGGAAACATTATATGCCAGAATACAAATGTCAGTAAAAGTGAACCTACACAGATCATTGCAAATGGTCCTTTGATATGCTCGTCATCTGGTAGTCATGTGTCTATTCCTTCAAATGGTCAAATGGTGCAAAGAGTGCAGACTATACAACTTCCTGCACAGAAACAACAATTATTAAAAAATATACAATCACAAATACAAGCTATTTTAGCACGAAAGACTGGTTTGCAGCCTGATCAAGCCCTTTTAACAAAATTGTATCAAGAGCAACATAAAATTTTAGCAAGTGGAAAGGTAGTCAGTACTACAACACATCCTGTTAATAATGTAAGTGAATAAGTTGAATAAGAAATATTTAGAAATAAAGTTTCTTATCAAATTACATAACTTAATTTAAAACGTATAAATATAAATACATAAGTAGTAAAATTATATCATATTTTTTAATTATAGGGACCAGAGCCAAATTTCAGTGTCAACATTGTGACAACACTTGCTACTAATACACAGTCACAAAATACGTATAAAAATCAAACATCAACTACTCAGCCACAAACTCAAACGTCTACTGCTGCTTTACCAGTAACATCAAATCTAAATACAGTTACATCTACTTCTTTACAAAATAATTCAAATAATAATTATATAAACAATCTTCCGGTAAGAGATATAATCTAATCAAATATTATTAGATCTGTCTAATTTGAAATGCCTCTTCTGCCAATGCTGCCATCTCCTCAAAATTTGAATGAAAATAAAGATGAGAAAGGCAGGAATAATATATAATATTCGTTTTATATTTTCTATAAAAAATATAAATAAAGTAACAAGTGATAATTTTTCTTACAAGTGTTTAGTATTCACAAGTAAAGATAAGTTTATAAGCACTCAGTTAGGCAGATCTGATGTGAATATCATTGTTATTATTATTGTTGTTGTTAGTTTTTCTTTATGGAAAGAATAGAATAAATTAATAACAATTTTTGTAGGTTTCACAAAACGTTCAGGTTCAACAATGTGTAGTATCAAATAATTCCACTCAGAATGTGCATCAGGCGCACACCAAACAGCACAAGTTTTATCAGAATCATGGAAATCAGATGATAAATCCGTCCTCTACCAACTTGCAACTTTTCTCACCACCAAGTACATCCACAGCTCCTATGCAAAGTAACGCACAACAACAATTACCCGTAGTTCAAACACAGCAAACAACCATGCAACAATCCACGCAGTGTCAGACGGATCCATTGGACATCAAGCCAAACATACAGACACCAAGTCCTGTCAAACAAGAACTTTCCTCGCCAATTCAAATTCAAGTCCAAAGTGGCTCTCCTGCAGGTCAGGTAGCCTCACCTAGAATGATTGGTAAAGGAACACAAAGGATTCAGAGCCCTGTAAATAATACTGGAAATACAAACAAACAGCTTGTTAGTCCTGGAAGTAGCTCAAGTCCTTTGATAAGTCCTAGGCAAGGCGTGAAGAGACCAGCATCAAGCCCGATTTGTAGGCAAATTAATCGTAGTGACCTGTGAGTATTTTGTTATCTTCAGAATATAATAAATTTATAAGATTAACCCATAAACATTATATTATTACAGATTGTACATATTATGCTATACATTATTACAATTTTCTATTTGTATTCTTAGGTTGGAACAACAACTAAAAATCGATCAAAATGGTGCGACTAATCCAGATGTAAATACTCCATTTTTAAGCAAGCGTGATGCTTGTAAACGGCTTGTTAGATATCATTGTTTGAATGAACAAGTTTTAAGTACTAAAGATTTAGCTAAGGCAGACGAAATTTTTGAAGAAACAGCAAAACATTTATTATCCAAATTTAATTCTATGATGAATAAATACACTTATCTTCTCTTAATGGAAAGCATGGTATGAATTATGATTAATATTTTTTTGAGTTAATTTGTTTACAAAATATTAATAAAAAAAATATTACATTAAAAAATATATTATTATGAAAATAATATAATTATAACAATTTTTAGAGAGAAGTAAGAACATCAGAATTAATGATGATAGATAGAACTTTTGTTGCTGAGGAACAAAGTATTCTAAATAGGTTGCGTGAGCAAGAAGCTAAAGTAAATGGTAAGAAATGATATCTTATATATCAGAGATTATTAAACAATTATATTTTTAAAATGTATTTATCATCAATTATATTTTTAAAGAATCATTAATAAGTATGATAATGATAAGACAAAAAATTCGAATGATTTTTATTTACAGAAGAATTTAAGAAAGAAGAAAAACCAGTAGTACCAAAAGTTGAGCCTGGCCTTGCAGAAGATGACAAAATATCATCTTTAGAAAATGTATCTGTAAAGCGTGAATTAGAGGATGACTTTTCAACAGAAGAAATGGAATGTAAACCATTGATAAAACAAGCTAGTTGTACAAGTGGTGATTATGATGAGTGGCTTGAAATTCAAAAAGAACTCGGTGTATATCCATCTGCCACGGACTCCTTTAAATGTAAGAGCACTAATAATAGTGGCAGTAATGGTGCATGTACTATGACAATTCCAAAATCATCTAAAAATGAAAGAACAAGGGCGAACGGTGAATGTCGTGTTAATGTTGCGAATGCAAATATTTCCGGAGTTTCGAATACCGTGGTAAAGGACAATTGTGATCAAGATAATACAGCAGTTTTTGAAAGACGATGGAGTGGTGCTACGGACCTTGAAAGAGATTTATTAGAAGACACTGAAAGTTTGGATGGTTTAGCTTTGCACTCTCAAGCTCAATGTCCAGGTTCTCTTCATGTAAGTAGCGAAAGTGGAAATGGTAATGAACATGATGACATTACTGCACAAGTACAATCTGCTATTGATAGCATTTTAAATCTTAAAAAACGTCCCACAAATACTTTATCTGGCAGTAGTGGTAGTAGTGCATCGCAATCCAGTGAATCGAAGGACACAGTGCTTGACCAAGCAGTCCGTAGCATACTAGGCTCGTGACCCTCATTTAATAAAGTATGTTAAAAAAGTGAAGTTAATAGTGAACATCAAGCTGGTTATTAACCTTCAAAATTTTAGAGGAACTTTAGGTATTCTTCTGAGTTTCTGATGTTAACAGAAGAACTTTCTTTGCTATTGATTTTGCAAGATCATCTTCAAGACACGTGCGTTTTGAAATGTCATCCATTCAAACTGTATTTAAAAAAATAATGTGATTTAAAATTTATATATAAACTAATTGTAACAGACAAATTGGATTGTGCAAGTACGTGATTCAATATGATTTTTTTAAAGTTTTTTCATTCAAGCTTCTGTTTTACAAAGGCAATAATTACTCATAACAGGAAGATATGTATACTTTACAGTAGTAGTTTAGGTGTAATAAAGTAATCATGTTAATCTAATTCTAGCAGCTGTACATGTGGATAAATAGATAGATTTATAGATAGATAGATTACTTGCTCAGATTTTTCAATCTGCCACTTTGTAATGTAATTTTGTAAAAAATAATTATTTAAAGCAACTATTCCACTTTGTCTGTAGTACTTGTAGGAAAATCTTATAGATACTTAAATATGGGTTGGTGAATTGTACATAAATTTTTAGCGTGTATTATTATTAATATTATTATTACTATTATTTGTATTATTGTTATTGTGAGATATTATCTCGAAAGTACTATTATTATTATTATTATTATTATTATTATTATTATTATTATTATTATTATATTATTATATATTATTATTATTATTATTATTATTATTATTATTATTATTATTATATTGATAATCATCAATGATACTATCGTCTTGGTTGATGGCGAGAGTATTGAACTAAAGAGATGGTAGTGGATTACGAGACTGAAAAGATAATGGTATCGAACATGGAAGTAAATGAAAATGATGTGCAGAGTGAGAAAAGTACATAAAATATTTACGTTGTTTCTTTTATTTAAACTTATTACTATTTATCATATATACAATTTCAATCTTATAAGGTGCAAAATCAAATGAAAAGAAACATTTTTAAATAATTGAAATATTTTACAACTTTTCTGACATCACATGGAATCACAGTGGATATGGAGAAATGAATAAGAATGCATATATAAAGAGAAAATATATGTGGTAAAAGGATATGCATATATATATATATATATATATATAAGAATGATCTAATACATACAGTAAAGAAATATATATAGTACACATGAGCCTTTATATATAGTTCTTATTTTCTTAACGACCATGTTGTAAAAGTTTTATTAGTGACATTAAACATCACAAATTTCATAAAATGACGTGCTAAGCCAACATATAATATTTGTTTAATAAATTATAGCTGATAAGAAGTACAGTTTTCTATTTAAACAAAAATGTTGTTTTTATTATTGAATAATACTTGTAGGTAGAATATATCTACATATTATAGACATATCCTTTTCCCACATTGGCATAACCACTCTTTATATGCAAAGAAATAATGAGACATTTATGGCAAATACAATCCAAGACTGACATATATACAGAGAAACAAGCAAAACTATATAATGTATTACAGTAAGAATAATAATCATTTGTACATAATAATCATTTCCACTCTCAACGGCAATCGCGACTTAATTCTTCACAGATTTTAAAATTTGGATATGCTACAGTTCTTTTGATCCTAATAAATTGCCGATATTTCACGAATACATATTTGAATCTTTTTCTCCTTGTTATAAAATACTACTCTTCATTTCTATTTCTTATTTTTCTTTTAATTTAATATGCTCTTCTAATATGCTATAATATTATTATATATCAAAGTAAAGCATACAGATGTTATATGCACAAAATTTTGAAGTTTGAAAAGAACAAACAATAATTTTAAAAACATAGTGACTTCATATATTGTATATCTAAAATTATATTTCATATAATAGAAGAGAATTTAGAAAATTCGTCATCAAAAATTTTTACCACAGGTGAATTTACTGTGTAAGTATACATGTGTGTGTACACTATGTATGAATATATATGCTATGATATACATATGTGTGTGTGTATCTATATATATTACACACACACCATATGTATGATACACACACCACACACACATACTACTAGGAAGAGAGTTTTTTTCAATAAAAATATATTCAAATAATGAATTAATATTAATGATTTAAAATAATTGGGAGAGATGAATAAACGAATTTTAAGTGTTAAATTTTACCTTATAAAAAGGAAAAGAAGAATGATATACATTATTTCTTGTAAAAAAAAAATCACTCCTTCCAGGTTGTATATGCATACATAAATACCACAATTTTCTGTATGTGTAAAAGGATATTGATACCTTTAGAAGCACTGAATAATGATTATTTTACGTATGTGTTTCTATGTGCATACATATACGTACTGTATATAATATCGTTGTATAAAGGCGAACTTCTGTAACTCTCTAAATACCATGGATGCTGAGAAAAAAATTGAAATTAAGAAGAATAGAGGAAATAAATGTATATTTTATATTCTATATCTAACGTGTTTAGGAAAAATGTGAATTAGAAACTTTTTTGAGTGAACATGTTATAGAAGTTTGACTATTTTTAATGAGTAGTAGCATGCTATTCAAATTTCGCGCGAAATGATCATTGCATGATTTCTGTATTTTTCCTTTTTTTTTTTTTAAAGCAACCAATGAGCGTTGGTTTTTCCATTCTATCCATAATAACCAAATTCTCAATTGCTTTTCTTTACGATACATAAATAATATTATTATTTATTACTATTTACTATTAATACAAATCAATAATATATTTATTACATTTTCTATATAAAAAAATATTTATCAAAATGAACGAATTTTTTTTGACGTCACAAATATCGAAAGTACAGTTCGATCATATGATTCACTTGACGCTTACGTATATATGTAGTATGTTTAGTTGAATAAAAAATTTGACGGAAAATAGATAAAAAATACAAGTTCAAGTATAAAAAATAAGTAATTATTAATTTTTTTCAAGTATTAGAATAACATTGCATTTATTGATATGTGTCTTAAGTGTGTGTAAAATAAATTTCTTCTTTTTCTTATACTTAACCTCCATCATCGTTGTTGTGTAAATAAAACTGCGGAGTGCAACTCAATAAGAACAAAAAATCAGGTTAGTTGAAATCGTCATTTATAAAAATATTTCAGATTTAATTGTAATTAAAAGTATATTATATATACATATTATTTATAAGTGACATAGTAAATTATATAGACCAAATTGATACGATAATTAAATAATTTCAGTAATTTGTTAAATAATTAACATACATTGTTAAACATTATTTATAGAAGAAAACAGATTATCATGAAGATTTGATAATTTTTCAGATAATATATATGGCGGCGGAAGAGATAAATTGTAATACAGCAATAACCTCTTCAGAAGACACAAAACAATCTGTAACTAGTACATCACAACATGCA
Organism: Vespula vulgaris; assembly: GCF_905475345.1. NCBI lineage: Eukaryota > Metazoa > Arthropoda > Insecta > Hymenoptera > Vespidae > Vespula > Vespula vulgaris. The sequence goes on along the minus strand of NC_066597.1, from coordinate 2,552,534 downwards.
GAAACAAATAAGGAGCAAAACACTGTTAGGCCAAATGAACAAACAAGTCGTCCCAATAATTTACAAAGAATTCAACAAAGAAAGCAGCAAATGTTTAATTGGCCTCAATTAAAAAAGTTATTGAAATTAGCTACTTATAGTGCCTGTCAGGTTGTAGATTGTAAATGTACTGGTTGGAAAAATGCACAACCTTTAACAAAATCACCTAAAAATGAAGTACAACAAGCAGTTACTAATCTCTTTGATCCATGTAAAAGTTGTACTCATATTTTGAAAAGTCATATTACTCATTTACCGACTCAGTCAGACGAAGAAATTAATAAACTATTGGGTATGGTGATTGATGCTGATAATATATTTATGGGCATACATAGAGAAGAAGACCCAGATACAAAAAAAGTATATTATTATTTATATAAGCTTCTAAGAAAATGTATACTATCTATGACAAAACCAACAATAGAAGGTCCTTTAGGTCAACCACCATTTGAAAGGCCCAGTATAGCAAAAGCAGTGATGAATTTTGTTTTATATAAATTTGGTCACTTATCTCAAAGAGAATGGCAAGCTATGTGCGATATGGCAAAAATGTTTTTACATTGCTTGAATCATTGGAATTTTGAAGCACCTAGTACTAGAAAGGCAACAGTCAATAGTGATGAGGCACCAGCTTACAAAATAAACTATACACGATGGCTTGTGTTTTGTCATGTACCTGCATTTTGTGACTCTTTACCTCATTATGATACACCATTGGTATTTGGTAGAACTTTGTTACAAGCTGTCTTCAAACCAGTGTGTAGACAATTAATGGATAAATGTCACAATGAAAGAGACAAAATAACCCCTGAAAAAAGAGTTCTTGTCTTGACACATTTTCCAAAGTATGTATAACATTTGTAAGTTTATATTAATAATATTATATCATAGAATTCATATTAATAGATTTGTAATCTCATTTACAGATTTCTTTCTATGCTGGAAGTAGAAATTTATTCAGACAATTCTCCAATTTGGGATCCTGAATTCAAACAAGTACCTCCTTCACATTTACAAGTTAATTTAGAACCAAAAGGAAGTCAAGGAAGGAGAACAGGGGAATTTGAAAAAGTTACAGTTGTTCCAAATGACAAAGACAATTTTACGACAATAAATATAAGTCCGGGAATTAAAAAACTTCATGAAAAAAGACCACATTCTGAAAGTCGATTAGATGCAAAAAGACGAAAAAACGAAGAATCTTTTGAAGATCTTCCCGATGAAACTGTTGCAGAAATTGTTGCGACTATCAACGATCCTAATTACATGTGTGGACCCGACGCTGTATTTCCACCAAATGTACCACGAGACGAAACCGCGAAGATAGAAGAAAGTAGAAAAATTATTGAGTTTCATGTTGTAGGAAATAGTCTAACACAACCAGTTTCAAAACAAACAATGCTTTGGTTGATCGGTTTACATAATGTTTTCAGCCATCAGTTACCCAGAATGCCAAAAGAATACATATCTCAATTAGTTTTTGATCCGTAAGTATTGAAATCAAACAGTAATGGAGTTTTCAATAAATATACAAAGAACTTAAAATTTAATATCTTTATGTGTCTAGGAAACACAAAACTTTAGCTTTAATAAAAGATGGACGTCCTATTGGTGGTATTTGTTTCCGCATGTTTCCAACTCAAGGTTTTACAGAAATAGTATTTTGTGCTGTTACAAGTCAAGAACAAGTAAAAGGATATGGTACACATCTAATGAATATGCTTAAAGATTATCATATAAAAAATAATATATTACATTTTCTGACATTTGCGGATGAATTCGCTATCGGGTATTTCAAAAAACAAGGCTTCAGCAAAGACATAAAGTTACCACGTGCAATGCACCAAGGATACATTAAAGATTACGAAGGTGCTACGTTAATGCATTGTGAATTAAATGCTAAAATTGTATATACGGAATTCACAGCAGTTATAAGAAAACAGAAAGAGATCATTAAAAAATTAATTCAGCAAAGGCAACAAGAAATTCAAAAAATTCATCCAGGTTTAACATGCTTTAAAGAAGGCGTAAGAGGTATACCAGTAGAATCTATTCCTGGAATACGTGAAACCGGATGGAAAAGTTATGCTCAAACTAGAACGAGAGGTGTAGCTAAAGGAACTCAAGGACCAGAACCAATGGAAGCATGCTTAGACATTACGGATTCGTTGTACAATGCACTCAAAAATGTGCTAAATAGCGTAAAAAATCATAGTGCAGCTTGGCCGTTCTTAAAACCAGTAGATAAAAATGATGTACCTGATTATTATGATCACATAAAATATCCAATGGGTGTGTACTGTATATATAATCGTTTTTATATTTAAAACAAAATTTTTTAATTTTCTAATAAACAAATTTTTATCAATTATGTATCATTTCAGATCTTAAAACTATGACAGATCGTTTAAAAGCTAGATACTATGTAACTAGAAGATTATTTATAGCCGACATGACACGAATTTTTACAAACTGTCGCTTATACAATAGCCCTGACACCGAATATTATAGATGTGCTAATGCTCTCGAAAAATATTTTCAAACTAGAATGAAAGAAATTGGATTGTGGGACAAATAAAATCTTTCTTATATTTATGAAAATAAGAATATTATTTGAATAAAAATTAACTCTTTATACAAATTCAAGTTTTAAACAACGCTAATGTACATTAATTGTTTAAGGCAATGGTTTTTTTCGTAGTCGATATTATTTATTTTTAAATATAACTTTAGCATATATTTGACATTTTCAATTGACCATGTTGAAAAAAAATTGTGGCAATGTCACAAATTTTGAGAAATTTGTGGTGAAGGATGAACTTACTCACCTATTTTTAAATATTTTTATTATAGTTATTATATTAAGGTAGGAATATAGAAGTTGTACATTTTTAAATATCTCTGTATACTATTAAAGCATTGTAAAAACACATTTTAGTTTTATTAGAATAAAAAAAGTGTTAAGAGAAAATGATGAGTTTATAAACTGTTTTTAGCATTTCTTTTTGCAATTTAATTAATATCATTAACTGAATAATTAATTATTCTATCCGACAATGATTTTAATTATCATTCTATTATTAACAATTATAAAGATATAACAACAAACATTTCAATGTGAAAACTGAAATTCTGTAAATCATATTTTTATTGATAATACATTCTTAATTATTTTTTTTACAGTGAGATGAAATGTAATTATGCATTAAGCATTATTCATATGAAATAAATAAACTTATGTTTATTTTAAAATTATACTCAATATTATGTACACTTTAGTATATTTAAGGCAGATCTGAACTTAAAATGGAAATATCTCCCTTAAAAATATCTATTACATTACATGATACAATATGCATCCACTGGTATGGAGGAGAATTCTTTACTATACACATATTAAAAATAATAATTTATAATTTCAGTCATACATTTATATACTACAATAACATAAACTAATTTTCGATTAGACGAATGAATATATTTACAAATTTTTAGTACCATACACATCAAGTTCTTTTTAATGTTCACTCATTTAGAAAACTAACAGTTCTTATGGACGGTAAATCATCTATCCTGTCTCCTTATCGTTAGATAAAATTAAATAATAATTAAAATCATATTTCTCTTAACTTTAATATAGTATTCTTCATATTATCAGAATAATTTTACGTACACGAGTCAACATGAATGTGCTGATTTAACAAAAAGACAGATTTATAATTTACACTTTGTTCGAATAAAGTTGATATTTGTGATATTAAATTCATATTAATATGAACAGATAATTTGTACAAAAATGGTATACATATTTATTTTTATCTCACATATTTTCTGTTTATAACAGTGATAGTAAAATACACAAATGCGCGTATTTTGATTTAATAATATATAAGAGTAACAGATGAATCACTGAAAGTGATTCATCCTTATCATAACTATAAAAGAAGACAGGTTGATATCATTTAGGAGCTATAGAAAATTGTCATTAATGAAATAATGAAAAGAAAAAAAATTCAAGATAAAAAACAGAAGATTGTGATTGATTGGAGCTACACAAAATCCACAATTATGTGATATGGTTCTACATAATATCATTTTATAACATACTACTTAACATTATATCGCTTAGTACATTTTTTACTCTAATCTTTATACAATCAGTGGCAAAAAATAAATGTAATTTTAAATAGTACATTAATTACTTTGTACAATTTTAGACAAGTTTCAGGTATGCGAAATAAACATTACCGACAATTAACGTTTCATCAAACTTAACAGTAGATTAGCACAATAAAACAACCGGCACCAATTATAACAAAATTTAACAATCAAAATATATAGAAATTATCACGGTTAACACCGAATCGCCAAGGATATAAAAAGTTCTATGATCTAAAATCCGGTATATCGTATATTTAAAAAAAAAAAAAAAAATAAAATAAAATAAAAAAAGAACAAAAAGTATAATAAAAACGTCTTTGGTGCCTCCATTCTATATAGCAAAATATAACACGTAAAAAAATGTGGTGGGGAGTCAATATTACTAATATGAGTTTAAAATTGATGCATAAAAAAAAATTTTGCCAAAATAAGGTTTATCTCCTAGATGTTTTTCTTCTTCCTGTAGATCTTTTAGGACATCGACTTTTTGTTAGAACCATGTGAGTCCAAGGTAAGGAAAATTCACTAAAATAAAAAATGTATATAATATTTATGATTTACAAATATTTTAGTTTCAATTCACTACTTTCATTACCTTGGAGTAAAACTAGGTATAGGAGCGCCGAATGCAGTAACTGGCAACTGATGATCCACTTGAAGACTTTGTATCTGTTCTACATCAGGCCACAAAGATGTCACAGCCTCCTCTTCCATTGTCGATGGACATGGACCAGTATGATTTGTGTTATAACAAGTAGCTTGATGATTTTGTCGTTCTTGCCTTTGTTTTAATTTTTCTATGTGCCTTTGCTCTCTAACAAAAAATATTACATATCAAATTTAATCATATGCATATTACATGAAGTTTCATAGAAATCAAATTACAAAATTTACAAAGAGAAAGTAAATACCTTATCCTTTGTACATCCCATCTTTTTCTTCTCCTTTCGTCGTTCTCTAGCTTCAAGTGCCTTTTATTGAAAATTTCATCATCAAGATTCTCTGTTCCTTCCATCGTATAACAGCTAGTATATACCTTAACTCTCCAATTGGGAACTTCTAACGTAGTATTTATATCTGGTGGAGATGATTCTTTCAAACTTAATGTATAATTTGGATCACCGACTGCTGTATAATAATGTTCTTCTGTCGTTAAAAACGATTCCTTTCTTACAAGAGATTTTCCTTTTCTATCCGTTTTTCGACTACTTTCATGACTTAATTGTTTGTCCTGTATCGTCGAAGTTGTGTCATTACTAATTGTAGATGAACAAGAAACTCCTCTTTTTCTTTTAATGCCACCAGATAACGGCGTTGGATCAGATCTTCGTTTTTTCTTTTCTTCCCACTCTAGTCTAGATTCGTTGCCAATGTCCTGTTTCTCATGCTTACCTTGATTATCATTACACTCTTGTTTGACCGTAGTAATTCCACCACTGGTATTCAAGCGTATTTTAAAACTTTCATTATATTGCGTATTACTAGATTCAGATTGAATACTTTTGTGAATATCACTGGTTGATGGTATAGTCACTGAGTTTAAACTGGGAGGAGAACATGCACCTATATGTTCAGATAAAATAGAATTTTCACTACTTTCGGACCTTAGTTTTTGCAAATTTACTCGTCTGTCCATACGTTCCAAACGCAATTTGAGCTGCAATAAAAATGCAAAAATATTAAAATACATTCGCGCGTTAAAGCTTTAGTTTCGTTTTAGTAATTAACAATCTTGGTAAGAAATTTTGAAAATTTCAAAAATGAATTATGTTTAAAGTGTAAACAATAACATAATATTAAATGTACTTTTTTAAGCGATGCGCCACGTTTCTTCCTTTATTTGGAATATGCATGAATATGACCACTCTCATCTTCGAATTACTCGACATTCTTACTGGACAAAATTCGATAGAAATTAAAGATAACAATGTAAAGTTAAATCAACGTGTCCGTGTACGTGTGCATGCGGTAAAACATGACAAAGTAGCGCCACCACGTGGTAGAAATTCCACGGTTGACCTTCACGGGCAGTTTGATAATGGAGAACAAAAGAAGAAGGAGGGATAGAGTGGAAAGAAGAGAACTGACATTCAAAGCATGTGCGCGCCATGTAGCACGTTTTACAAGATGGAGTCAAACGGCGACGTAAGAATTGATACGAATGAAAAGAGAAGGGGAAGAAAGGAAGAAGCGAAAAGGAGAGGAGAGACAGAGAAACGGAGAAGAAAAGAGAGTGTGGAGTGTGTGTGTGTGTGTGTGAGAGAGAGAGAGAGAGAGAGAATGCCAACCAAACAGGAAGGAGGGGAGATAGAAGAAAGGCGGGAAAAAAGAAAGGAAGCGCGATGAAAAGAGATAAAAGAGAATGAAGGTAGAAAAAAGATAAAAGTAATGCAGTATGTCATTCCTATGTACCGTCTCATTTTCCTGTCGAAGAGCAGCAAGAAGTTTATCCTTTGTAACGATTTGCTCGGATTGTTGCTGAATAAGATCCAAATGAAGTAATAGCAATTCTTTAAGGTGCTTGACCTCGGTTAGATCGTTCTGACGTGGCTCGTTACCCCTTAACGGGCTTACACCGAGAGCGGAGGTCGCCGTTGCTGCGGCCGGCGTCCCGCCGTCGGTCATGCTGGCGTACATGTGATCAAAATCGCAAGGAAAACTAAGTATCCCGGCGACGGATTTGCTCTCCTCGTCTACGTTACTCTGGAATTCGTTCCGCGGACAGCTACTGTTGTTGTTGTTGTTGTTGTTGTTGTTGTTGTTACTCGTGGCGACGTTACTAGTCGTCGTTGTAGTTGTTGAAACACTCGTGCGTGCACCGCTCGTCGCCGACGAGGTGGACAAGTGCTCGTTCATCGCCGCGACCATGTTGTCGTTGTCGTACGTCGCGACCCTCAGCGCCGTCGTTGTCGTCGTCGTCGTCGTCGTCTTCGTCGTTGCTATTGTACTCGTTTCGATAGTAATAGTAGCAGTAGCGATGATGTTGGTAGTAATAGCAGCAATAGCAGTAGCAGTAGCAGGAGCAGCAGTAGTAGTAGTAGTAGTAATTGTAGTAGTAGTGGTAGTAGTAGTAGTAGTAGTAGTAGTAGAAGTAGTAGCAGTAGCAGTGTTCGTCGTGATACCACCGTCAAGCCCCAACGACGTCGAGACGTTCGTTAGAGAACACACTTCGCGGTATTCGGGAGCGGCATTAGCGTTGCCATCGGCGTAGCAATCGCGAGCCGGTGTCGACGCGTCCCGCGATGAACGTATTTCAGGAAAATTTACCGGCGTCACTCGTGGATCCAAATTCGCGTCGTGTAAATCCACGACGCCGACGACGCCCTCGTCGGTAGAAACGGTAACGACGTATCCTCCACTACCTCTTTCTTCTTCTCTTTCTCCACTACTCCTACCATTACCTCCTCCAGCTCCACCACCACCACCACCATTACCACCACCACTGCCACAACCATTGAAAACAATATCAGCGGCATCACCACCACCACTACGACCAGGAAAGACACTGGGAGCAGCAGTGGTAGCGGCAGCGACAGCACCGAGCTCGTTATTCTCACCGTTCACGAGTCCTCGCGACGGCAATGCGTTTGACATTTTCCTTCTGCTCGGTTCCAGTAATCATTTGTGGACGCCTCGAGCGTACCACGCGTCCACCCCGCACACATTAAGCTATTTCGTCGATCACCGACACCATCGAACGCGTGCCACGTTATACACCTTCACCTCCCTTTCCCTTCTCTCTTCCTTTTTCTTTCTCTCTCTTTCTTTCTAACGTTTATCAACACGCGCGAGTTCACCATACAATGTATCAGAAAAAAGAACCTTATCTTTTTTTCTCCATCTATCTTTGTATGAAGCAAAAAAGAAAGAGAAAGGAAGAAACAGATATACAACTCGTCCACCGCGAACGAGTCGCGAGTGTGGCGGCGCACGAGGTGCGCCGCTCCGTTTCGTTTCCCTTTGTGTTTACTCTGACGGACTAAGAGAAGCCGCACACCGCATTTTCGCGGTCGCTTTCATGCAATCCCTCCTGCCATCTGACGGTGATTCACTCAATTATTCTCAAATAGATTTCCCGCCATCACTGTTTTACGACATGTCAACATGAAGCAAATTGGATGCGTGCGCATGAGCACTTTAACGTGATTGGTCGAATTCAATGATTTGCAACGAGCGGTAAATTTGTCTTAACAAATTAGAAAACTTTTGTTAAAGTAACGCTTTTTGCAACTTATATAACAGCGCTGAAGCAAGAGTACTGAATTTCTTTATTAGTTTATTCCTTTATTATTTGAATCTTGATATGCGAGAAAATATTTGTGAAGAAAATAATTGTGTCTCGTTTAAATTTCTTATTTAAACCATCTTTAAACAAAATATAAAAAAAGAAAGCATTGTCAATATTTTCTATACCTTTGTTTCGATGCAATAGTAACATTTTTTTACGTAAAAGTTTATTAATATTTTACGGAACAAAGAAAATAGAGAGGAAATATGAGGGAAAGCAAGTGTAGAATAAATAATTTATGCGTTATATTAAGAAATTTATTTCGTTTGAAATAATGTATCACGATCATAAACTTTTTAGAATACTTTATATACATAAATTAAATTTCTCACTGACTTGCATTACGATTGTAAGATGTTCCAACATTTATTTTATTTTACATAGTAGTCCACAAGATACGCCGACTATTGTATAAATTAAACATAATATTGTATCTACAATAGGAGTTCCATTAAATGCAAATATGCATGTTTAAATTGTAAGTATGAATGAAGAAATTTTGTTCTGTAATATATTTTCCAAGAGATATATCAGTGAGAGTTATAATAATAAAAATACCTTTGTGCAGAATTCATAAATTAAAATCAGATATATTGTAATTTACATATTTTCTTTGTTTTAACGCATGTTGCAATCATGTACACACACTTTTAAATTCTTAACATTCTTCGTTGTATCGATATTATAAATGATTTTATATCTGAGTATTATTTGAGTTTATAAATACATCTAAAAAAATATGTATTCATATGCTATTCTTACATTTAATTGCCAAAATGATTAGCTTTCAATGAAATATGCTTGGTATATGCATTTAATATGTATAAATGTCATTAGAATAACGATTGTGTACAGATTACGAACATAATTATGCTTGTGGATAAATTTTTTTAACCATTAGTAAACTACATGCATACATAAATATAATTATTTTCTATTCTATGCCATTTATAGTTATGATAATCTTGCTATACATCTACATCCATATTTACAATTCTTGTCAATCTTTCTTTTTATTTGACAAAACATTTAAGATTATTATAATAAAATATGTATACTTTTTTGTATTATATTTCAGATTATATAAATATATCACACCTACTGCAATAATCTACTTTAAAGGCAAAAAATCTTTCCATCTTTTCAGTAGCAATTTTCTTAACATCTAGCGATTAAATGTACTCTACCACTTTTTTAGAACGATAATCTCAATCTTGAAAACTCATCTCATAAAAAATACACAAAAGACAGGGTTTTGTAATAAGAAATTTACTGATTTTTCTTGTTTGTTTGTTTGTTTTTCCCCGAAGAAAGACCCCTTTAGCTATTTGTATTTAATATTAAACAAATGTCTTCTCATGACTAGAATTATAATTCTTTGCAGGCACAAAAATTCATTTGCATATTTGGGTATCTTCTTGTAAAAACAGATTACTATTTGGAAGGACTCTATTATAATTTTATATTAATCGAGTCTTCTACACAATATCTGATGATCTGTTTTCTACTGATACAGTCCCAGGAATAATAGGAACTAAATTAAAGTTTCATTAAAAATTTTATAATCTTAAAAGCAAAAGAATAGTATCTTATAAAAATGTGCGCGATCTAACGATATATTAATTGATGCGCTTTTATATGACACGTAAAAAATGAATATTGTCAGTAAAATTGTACGTTTAAAACAAGTTATTTTTTATAGGACGATATACAATGATATAATTTTGTTAACTGTTATGTATCAAATTGTATGTACAATTTTTAATGAACATCTTTTTTTGTCATGTTTGTTCATCGTACATACTTGTAGATTAATAATACGAAATGGAAAATCGAATATGAAATGATAATCGAAAATATGAAAATGATGTAAACAATTAACACAATATTACTAATCTGTCAGATGCATGTTCTCCCGTAGGATCTACATCTGCGTTAGTTCGGCACATTAAATTTTTTCACTGATGAATCTCTATCTAAAGATATGTATTATCCTCTCACTGATAGGATATTTGCCTAAACATACTAGTAATTTCCTCTATTGTTTTATTTTTAGTTTCTGGTACTTTCTTAAAAATGAAACAGGCAAAGAATCCTTGTAACGCTGCAAAAATTATAAACACGTAAGCACCAAGTGCTTCTTGGAGAGGAAGAAATCCAATACTAACGACAAAGTTAGCTGTCCAATTAACAGCAATGGCTACAGAAGTAGCTACAGGTCGTGCCGACTGATTAAATAATTCAGACACCAAAAACCAAGGAATGCTTCCAGGACCTGTTGCGAACAATACTACAAATAGAATGACGCATATTACGGAGAAGTAAGCAGCTACGTCGGATGTGTCCTATAAAGAAAAATAATAAAATTTGTAGGTAAAGATAATAAGGTAACGATTAATATATTTCGACGATGTAATGATATTAACAAATGTGAAATACTTACAGAAAATGCAAGAGAAATAGTTAATAAAATCGTGTCTATGCACATGCCGGAGAAACCAACCAGAAGTAACGTTTTCCTTCCCGCTCTTTCAACCAAAATCAACGAAACTAACGTCATGAGAACATTCATCGCACCAACTCCCATCGTAGCATTCTGAGCAGCAGACTGGCTAAGTTGTGCTGTCCTGAAGATCTTCGTCGAGTAGAACATAACGGCATTGATGCCAGAAAATTGTTGCGCAAGCATAACCATGACAGCTATTATCAGCGGAATCCTAAGACTGGAATTTACTAAGAGTTCTTTCAGCGTAACCTTCGATATGAGTTTCATTGATTCGTGTTCCGATCGCATCTCTTCCATCTCGTCGTGAACTTCGATGGTATCACGTAACCAAGTTAAAGCTACGATATAAATTTCAGATTGATATACGGGCGGGCGGGATTTAGCAAATTCGGAAAGACTAAAAGACATAATAATATATTCTTACCTCTCTGCGCTTGCATATCTTTTCCTTTGTTAATCAACAAATATTTTGGTGTTTCAGGACAGAGTGGTAGAGTAATGACTTGGAACAATGCTGGCACTCCAGTTAAACAAAACAAAAGAGGCCACTGATCTTCCGTTCCTATTACTTTTTCTAATCCAAGAATTTGTGCTATCAGGATTGAAATTGTGATGACAAGCTGATAAACCGTTCCTACTGCACCTCTTAAATTAACAGGTGATATTTCAGACAAATACATAGGTGACAATCCTGCGTTCAATCCTGAATTGATACCGATCAATAATCTTCCAATTATTAACATCTCGTAACATTTCGCCATTCTGGCGAATCCCTCGAGTAGGACAGTTAATAGGACGAGTATGTTATTCAACAACAAACCTCCTTTTCTACCAAACCGATTAGCGATTGTACCCACCAATGAACCACCTATCATACCACCAACGCAAAATATCGATACTGTTATTGACCATATCACAGTTACTTCGGATTGACTCGTTGGCATTCCAGTCCGATTCATTTTCACTTCGCTAATCCAGTTTTCAATAAGCTGAAACATATCATACGATCGTATTAACACACTTAATCCGATTTATATATACTGGATGGGATATTGTAATATGATAGTCATAACTTCATGGTTCTACAAAATAACAAGAGAACTTTCGTTAAAAAATTAAAACTGTTCTGTTTATCAAGCCGATAAATTTTATTTTAATTATTTATACTTGTTAAATGTATTCTCTAAAATTAAACCATATATATATATATTTATATATACGTTCATTATTAAAAATTTATTATACCTCTTGAGGAGCATTAACCACACCAGTATTGTATCCATGTTGAAACGATGATCCCAGTACAGCAGCTGTGATCGCAAAAATTAATCGAATATTGAGACCCTGTAATAATAATACATCAAATTATAATATGAAGATAATATAAGTGATGTAATGGTCGCGCGTATTTTTTTTTTTTATTTTTCTTTACACACACACACGCGCGCACGCACGCATAAATTACAGCCCTATTATAAAACTCTTACCGTTTTCGTAAACTGTCGCATTTTAATTGATATAGAATGATCCAATGCAAAATATTTCGTTATAATTTCAGCTTCGAAATAAAACACCTCTATTCCGCGATTAATGAAATATTAATATCTTCATGTAATCTGATAGTTTTTTCTGTGTAATACTGAGCGCTCGGTATATTTAAATGCTTACACGCGCAACTTCTTTTTCTTTATTAATGTGTTACAACGTCACTTTTCGTCGCGCACACGAGAGCGTTTCCTTCTCCACTAGATTGAAATATGTGTCAAAGACTGACGGGTCGGTACCCCCGTCTGCATTCTTATACCAGCTTGGCCTACATACTAACACAAACAACGATGATACGTAAAAATTAACACTAACACAGGTTTAAAACATTATACTTCTATTTACCGATCTCTCATCAGTGCACGTGTATAATGGCCTTATATGATCCTTGAATAATATGAACTTGTGTGTGGATATATATATATATATACATATATATATAATACACACACACAGGTAAATGTTCATTATAAATACTGAAGATCGAACCCATACGCTAATAAAACTAGCAACAGCGTAGCAGCGACGTTTATTAATTTCCTTACGACATTCTTTCTCTAAACGATACTAATTTCATTTCATCGCACTAATTTAACGATTAGCTAATCAATGAGAATGGGATTCACGTGTGTTACGAACTTAATATACGCATTACTTCTCTCATATACATATCTATATCATTTTATATGAATATACTCAAATGGTATTCGCCAACTGATGATACAAGTCAGTAATAACGTTTCTTCCAATCAACATTATTTACATTTATATTACAGATAGAAAAGTAAATATATTTTCTAAGAAATACTCGAAAAATGTATCATTGACATCGATGATAATTTATAGAAGATCAAAAGGATGTTTTCTTCCTCTTTTTTTTTCAGGGATGTAAAACACGAAGACACGAAGACTTTTCTTTCCCTATAAAATGTTGGAAGATAGAAGCAAAAAGAAGAGGAAAGTAAACTAATAATTTCAATAATAATAATACGATCTAATTTATTGTCATCGACCAAAGGTTGCATCTCTGAGACTGACCTATACAGAACTTTTGCTTTAAGCTTATCGAGAGATAAGGAAAGACGTGGTAAGAAATTTTCTTTGAGTATTTACTCTAAACAGTAAAGCAATGCTATTTATTCATCCACCTTGTAAATTTGTAACACGTCATTAAATTCAAACAATAAATATTTCAATGACTATTACAGAGCTTAACTATCATTATAATTCGTTAATATTAATTTTACTATAATTTTATTATAAACAATGATATATATATCTCATATTTTTATTTCTTATCTCGAATGCAACTATACGGTGAGCAATAAGTTCGTAGACGTTTTTAAGAATCAATTATTCTTTTTTGAAACTTTTAAAGCTTACTTTTGTTTCATAGCAGATTATAAAACTGTAAATCTAATTACAAGCTTAGAAAGTTTCGAAAAAGTGTAATTGAATTTTAAAATCATCTAGGAACTTATAGTCTATTCCTGTATAATGACATCGTTGCACGATATTTTTATTAAATTTTTATAAACATATTAAACAGAAAAAAAAGAAATGTATTTTTTAATAGTATTCATTGACGTATACCATAACGTAATATGCGATATTACGTCTATGTATAAAAGTACGCATGCACCTTCGATGCACCTTCACCGCGACCTTGTATATTACGACAAACCGGCACGAAACTCTCAAAGTTGTGTGTGAGCGATGCGCTGAGATAGGTGTGCCAATTCATGAAGAATTTCTATTGGCTGTAAAACGGACGAGCCTCCAGTCGGAATGGCTGTCTGGATGAGTTAAAAATAACAGCCGTTCCACGCGCATGCGTGTAGTAGTCTATACTACAGACAAGCGGAAAACTCTTTACGTGCTCTCTTTACTAAGCATAGTCCCATTCGAGTATATCTTATAAAATCGTATTAATTCTAATCGTCTCTCTTTGTCTGTCTACATATCATCTCTGTAAAGAACGTCGAGCATGCATGAATCACAGAGTAATTGAATATTTCGAAGGAATAAAATTGACCTTTTCGAAGAAAAGACGAAATCGTAGATTTATGACAATAGATCGTTCATATTTTCAACAATGGACAATAATTATTTTATATTGATAAATAATATAAACATTTCGAGTTTGTTTGATTATATTATATATATTGTTTGTTCTTTTTTATTCTCGTCTTTGAGAATAATTTTGCTTTTATCTATTGCTACACATGTTTATACACAATGCATGTTTTTCTACATTATTTTTCTTCCTTTTTTTTAACGATTGGAATGTATAGTTATGATCGTTGTTGTAATTTTTTACGAATTTACAAAGTCTGGACAATGTCCTCCGTTATTGATTATCAACGTTGAAAGTTCACGAGAATATAAAACAGTGAAAGCACAATATTATGTATACGTTATATGCATGAATCTATATTAGCTATGTAGATACAGATTTTACATGTCATTTTTTCATAAGTTTCACAAACAGGATACGAGAGAATGAATTTAAGTAGAAATGAAAATCTAATCTCTTTTATTTCACAGATAAATGATAACTTTTTAATTAAAAAATAATCAAAAGAGATAAAAATACAAATGAATGCGATAAATATTTTGATATTGTTTAAAAAAAAAAATGGAACAAATTTGATAGAAATTTATCATATAACTTTTTAGTAAATTAATTTGAAGAATTTCAACATTTTTATGCCATTTATCACATATATTTTCGATAAAAAAAGAAAATAGAAATAAATATTTTTTTCTAAGAGAGAAATCTTTTCATTATAAGATGATCCTATATAATTAATTAATTTAACAAATAGTACCGAACAGTATACATATCAAATTCCTTATGTATTAAATTTGTTAATCTCAATATATATATATATATATATATATATTTTTACTTGTATTCGTATGAAATTAACTTTTGAATATTCAAGCTATGCTTTACGAGGTGAAGACCTTTAAACCATGTATGTATTTTACATTTGAATGATTCTTCAATGACAGTGAAGTCATTCGATACACCTAATCGTGGCTCCAATATTGCATTTCAAAATATAGGCTTTAAGTAAATAATCCGATAATAATTAATCCGACGTTAAAGACGATATGTAAGCAAAGATTGTCTAAACTATAAAGTATGTTAAGTGAAATAAAAAAAAATGTCCATTGATTAGTTTTAATTGAATAATAGTTTTTATTTATTTTTAACGATCTCTTTCATATATAATAAAAAATATTCTGAAAAGCGGAATGGCAGCTAATCTTCAATATAAATAAACGACAAAATTCTTATCCGTAAAAGATAAATTTTCATCTGTTTTCACAGCTACGTTTATCGTTTTATCATCATGAAAATAAATCTCTGTTTGTACGACGACATGAAGAATACATAGCACTGTATACGAGGAAGTTCCATTGAAATACTTCTTTATGATTAATTTTGTAAATGTTACTTTTTTTTTCCCCATCAAAGTCACGTTTAACAGTTAATTAAATGTGTAACTATTATCAGTAATACATGTATTTGTTTATACTCATAATGATCACATTTATGATAATATCTAAAGAAAGAAAGTAGATCAATAAAACTTTCATTCCGATCGATTGATGTATACGAATGTTTTTTAATCAAAGAAAATTCCTCGTATCAATTAATCATATTTATCTCTTACCTTCACATTAAAAGCCATTTTAGGACAAAACCACGTTCACTTTTTTTTTTTTCTTTTGTTATATATAAAGGTGTCAATATAACCGTTAAAGAGAAAGAAAAGAAATTGTACGTATCTCGAAGAAATGGAGATTTTTTGATATTTTGAAAGAAAAGTTAAAGCAACCAAAAAGAAGAATAGAAAGAAAGAATGAGAGATAAAAATATAGATAGATGAATACAGAAAGATAGAAAAAGAGAAAGGGAAAGAGAAAGTAACCGAGAAGAAAAAGCCAACGACCTCAAGCACTTCGTGTCACGGTCAGCACTACCGTACAACATCGTACAACTGCCGATCTGCGTGCGCGCTTACACGAATAAAGGCGATTTTCAAAACGTGTGTAGTATTCTCCCCTCCTACGCGCCCTTCTATTCCTCCCCTCCAACCCTTCTTCACCTCCCCACCACCTACTACAAACTCTTTCTCTCTCACTCACTCTTCTTCTGCTTTCAGAACTGGAATATCCAATTGGCCGGTCGGTCACCGGTCGCAACCTTTCACACGCATGCACATATGCGTACAGCGACCTCTTCGTATTTGAAATCTAGCCGAAAGAAATTCGATCTCGCTCTCTTCTGCTTCTTTCAGGCACCGTTTATATTCATATATTTTTTTTCTTTTCCTTATTCTTATTCTTTTTTCTTCTACTTTTTTATCGTTTTTATATCACGATTTTAGAGAGAAATTTTTCTATTCCATGCTAATGGAATTAGTTTATAATGATAATTTAAACAAAATCACGAATCTATATGATAATGTTCAATGTTTATTGATTGGTAGACTGATCGTATGATAGTAAAAAAAAAAAAGGTGAAATAATATCACTCGTATGTTACTTTATGATTTTACTTTTTCTATCAAGAACTTCAATATCGTGTGTGTATGTAAATCTTAAGAAAGATTGGAGCTATCTTGCTTGAAATATGATAAAAACAGTGTTTGTAGATAGAAAAAGTGATGAAATCGATACCAAAGATCGTGTCTGATTCTATGAAATTAGAGTCGTGTAATAGTTGTTAGGTTTTCTTCTGTTACATTAGAGACGAACAAATCAAAAAATAGCAATATTTTCGAGGTTAACGTCGAATTGGTATTTTCTTTTGGTATCTAATAAACCCATGATTATATGTCAAGGAAAATAAGTTTAAAATATGAATGTATACAAATAAACAAATAAAACAAATAAAAGTCTCGTATGCTTCGTTACGACGATGAACGTGTAATCAATCAGAGAAATATTTGATGTACGCAATCGATATGACTTTAATTAATTTTTTTCCATATTTATTCTAAAAAAATTTTTTTAATGCTTAACTTAATCGAAAGAAATTAATTTGATTTGTGAAGTAAAATTTGAATATTTCTACGAATGAGAGGACTAGAAATCGTACTGTACAAAATACCACATCAACTTAAAAACTAGAGCGACTGACTGACTCTCTCTCTCTCTCTCTCTCTCTCTTTCTCCCTCCCTCTCTCTTTTACATAATGCCTTGAAAGTAAAAGAGAGGAAAAAGAAGTGAAGAAGAAAAGGGAGACAGAGGAGAAGAATTCGTATAATAGGACCCTTTTCTTTTTAGACCCCTGTGTTCTTTTTCTTCCTTTTCTTTCTTTTTTTTATATGTGTGACTACCTACTACACTACCATCATCACTGTTGTTACATCCAACGAACGCCCTTGTAAGTGGAACAATCGTGAACGGAATACGAAAGTTAAACAGAAGAGCTTGTCACGTTACATAGAGCAATTTTACAATTACGTATATTGAACCTGAGTGTCGGTTATATGTCGCCATTTGTTCGTCTTTAAGAACGCAACTTGCCGATAGAACAAACTGTTGAACAATACCTCTCTTTTAGATTAGAGACTATGAAAGTTAAATGATGAAAAAAAAGAAGAAAAGAAATCTGTAGAAGTTAATTATCGCGAAATAAATTTTTTATATAAATTATTTATTAAATATGAAAAGAATAAATTTTTTTTGTTTTATCTATTTCTAGTAATTTATAAAATTGTTATCTAAATTTTTATAATCCGTCGAATTCTATTGGTAGGTCATGTCTCATTAATATCATCATTGATAAATTAAGACGTCGTTTGTATGTACCTATGTATATATGATTGCTTATTGTTAATTTTAGATATATATAAGTCTAATTTCGAGTATGGAAAATATTTTGTAAATTAACTTACGTAATAAGTCAATCTTGCCAGATAAACAATATTTCATAAAAATATATATCGCGAGTAGATTAAGATATCAATAATAATAGTCATGTAACTTAATAAGTCTCATATGATTTTATTATCTGAATTATAACAAAATAATTTAAGGGCCTCGAGATTTAAATTTTGTAAATGTTCTATTTATGTATTTTCGCGAGAAAATTCTAAACCCTAAATTACGAACACAATCTGTTCTATTGTTTCAAATGTCTGTTAATCGTAAAATGAATGAAAAAACATTATGAAGGAAACAATATCTTGCGAAATAGTAAAAGTATACTCACGCGTCGTTGCGTGACAATTTCTTTTTTTTATGGCATATACAACGCGATCAACATGCAATTAAAATCGATTATACTATGCAACGTAAAGAAGCACGTACTTCCGCGATTAATGGAGGCACTTCGTTGCATACAAAATTAAATGAAACGTGTTGTTATTTAATAGTGAAAAAAG
Organism: Vespula vulgaris; assembly: GCF_905475345.1. Lineage (NCBI taxonomy): Eukaryota > Metazoa > Arthropoda > Insecta > Hymenoptera > Vespidae > Vespula > Vespula vulgaris. The sequence continues at coordinate 2,533,587 of NC_066597.1, read as the reverse complement.
AACTAGGCTATTTTGTCACAATGCAGAGATATTTTGTTACAAATGCAGGTAAACAAATTAAATGAAAAGATTTAAAAAATTCTAAAAAATAAAAAAAAGAAGAAAAAAATACATTTCGGAAAATTTAATATAAAATTCGTGTCTAAATTATTCGTATTCAAATAAAATTTTATTCATTATATGTTGCATTTATAATTGAGTATATAGTAATTATTATTATACAAATAAATAAATAAAAAGCAAACAAAACATTTGATCAATATAAATTTTCATGGTATGTATAAAGAAAGATACTAAAACTGTTGGAATTTGAAAAGATTTTACAGACGAAAGTTACGTGATGGGTGCTAAAATAAAATTCACGGCAAATGAAGGCCATGTGCCGTACAGTAAAAGATAAAAAAAGAAAAAAGAGTTTGACCGCCGAAAAATTTTTTTTCCGTCGTGACGCAATAGCTAACTTCCACGCCCTCTTCTATCCTTCCCACTCTTCTTCGTTCATCCCACAGAGGTGAAGAAAAATGTGATAACGGTATAATATTTAAACAGAGAATATCTCTTATCCTTTTATCGTTCCACATTTCGTAATTCTTATGTTGAATTATCAAATTCTTAATGTTTTATCTTTTAACGGTATGGGGTTGAGAGGTGGTAAACGTTTCTATTAGATTTAATATTCATTACGAAAAAAAAAAGAAGAAAACCACGTTGTATGCATTAGACATATATATATATATATATATATATATATATATATATATATATAATAGCACATTTTTAACCAGTGATTTTCCATAAAAATTTAAATCTGGGAAACGAAATTCATTTATTTTTTTGTAAATTATCAATACCTAATATTTTTTAACGATAATAAATGATAATAAAAATATTAAAGTCATTCTATTTAGTTAGAGAGTTATTAAAACATTTTACGAGGTCAATTTATAACATGAACTGACTACATAAATTTTAATTGCTAATTATGATTAAAAATTGTTGACCACATAGATAAATAACTAATTCGGCAGTATCATAATAATCATATTAATTATTAATTTGATTTCAATTTTACTATAAAACATTGCGAACACATCAATACAAAGTACTTACCAAATCCTTATCCTGAGTAGAGGACTGCGTGAAAAAATAAGAGAAAATATATCGTGAAACTATTAGATAATTAGCGATAGCAGGTTATAATTTTGTTACACGTTTATATGTTAACAATATATATATATATATATATATGTAACGTCATCTATATAGTTACCTTTGCCGTAGGAGCCAATGTAGTGGGAGTCGTAGTTTGTTCTAGCTGTATATCATCATTTGACTGGAGCAATATTGTTAGTTAAAAATAATACCAAAGATTATATCGTCTAACGTTAGTGTACATATTAAATACTTTACTTACTTTTTCCTTTGGCACGTCCATTGTAAAGCAGCTTTGTAGAAAAAAGCAAAAGAAACTTCCTTAAGATTTAAAATTTTTATATCATATATATATATACATATATACATATATACATATATATATATGTATATATGTATATATGTACACACATATATATACGCATTATATACTAAAATGTTAGATATATATGTTAAAAATTATTTAATGCAAGATGGATCGATTGTTAGATTATTGCTATTATTCGTGCAATTATTAAACTTTTAACATATATTTTCTATAATATATATACTATTATTTCGAATAGACTCATGATAAATTGATTAGACTGCAAATCTTATTTGAACATAGAGAACAAACTTTTATAAGCAATCTTCTCGAGAATGATTAAATAAAGCGACTTAAAAAGAAACTTGTCATTTTTAAAATCATCGACAATACAAAAGGTTATCAAGATAAGAAGGTTATCTATGTTTTTGCAAGTATATATAAATGTGTATATATCTTTGTTCAAGTCAATGTTGTAATTAACATTATCGTCAAGACGAATTGACGAGTTACTGCATAACCTTCAAATGACCTTGACTAAAGAAAATTGGTGGCAATTTGGAAACTAAGAAATTCCATTATCTATTTTTACAGAACATTATATACATTATATAGAATTATTTGTATATATGTTACATTAGATAAAATGCAGTTATACTCTAAATGAGAATTCTATTAAAAATTTCATAGAAACATGAAATTATTCGAAAGATCTCGAGCCAAATCCGATTATAATCCGTTCAGAAGGATCATGTTACGCCAACGAACGTTGGTGAGTTTTTAGCGAACTTACTACGAGACATTATGTAACTCTACAAAGAAATATATATTCATAGATATGGTCATCCTTTAATAATTTTGTGTAATTACACTCAACTCATGACTACTTTCGATGTTGACGGTAAATGTTCGACGAGTAATCGACCACTAAAGAAACGATGGTCTTTACTTTTCGACGAATTAACTTTTCAAGATAAAAGAAGCAAGATCAATAGAACCAATTGTAGAAATTAATTGTTTGCTATGCAATCGGTTATACGCATAACCTCGATCGCTCTAGAATCGATCAGAATGTTTTGCCACACCCTGTTGACGTAAAAGATCTTCGGCACTAAGATTACAGAGAAAGAAAGAAAGAAAGAGAAAGAGAAAGAGAAAGAGAAAGAGAAAGAGAAAGAGAAAGAGAAAGAGAAAGATAGAGAGAAGAGAGGGAGAGAGAGAAAGAGAGAAAGAAAGAGGAACAGAGAGCACGTGAATAAAAAACATACAGAAATAATAATAATTAAAAAAAAATATCTTAATCATTTTTCACTTTTTCTTTATATTTTCACCCCTTGAAGTTTTTGCATCCTGAGTACTCATATTACAACACGATTGTTCCATCAATTTGAATTTCTTATTATCCATGTATGTAACTACACAAAGTTTATTTATATCGTCGATTAAAGCGAGCGATAACCCTAATGTCCAAGATGATCGAACATACATTGTTATCATAAAAGATCACAAAGGTATTATTTCGAATTCCTCTCATTGTTTACTCATGCATGAAATTACACACGTTTCTAATCAGTTTCTACTGTTTAACGAACAAATAGTAGAGACTATTCGAACGTTACCCTCGTTCACGCAACCCTGAGTCAACTTTGTGATAATTAGTAAGGTTAATTGGCGACATTGAAGAAATAGATCGGTCAAAATCTGCGTGTGTATGCGCGACACGTGCATGTGTACATATATACATACGTATATATCATCTGCTGTACATCTCTGACACAATAAGAAACTCCTTTTTTTTTCATTGTTTTCTCTTTTATAAAATACATATACTTACGCTGAAAACAATAGATTCAGCAATTATTCATCTCTCTTTTGTATATTCAGTTATTAATTGACTGTTCGAAAAAAAATACTTTTTCATCTGCCTAGTCTATTTGATTATTCACGTTATTAAATAAATAATCTATTATTTTCGAATAGAATACCGACCGAATCGTATCGAACAATAGATAAATCTAACACACATATATATATATACACACACACACATAGGTTAGAATTTTGGAACACGTTTGTTGATTTGAATATATCATATCTCTTTTTTTCTTACTCACCCACGATACTATAATATATCGATGATAAAAAGAAAAAAACGAAGTGTTCTTCAGAACTATTCAGAACACACCATCTGTTCGATCTTCGAAACGCTTATAACTCAGTTGGACAACGCTTACAGAAGATATTCAACGACTTACATATATAGGATAGGTGTAGAATTTTACTTCAGCGCAAGCGCGAAAATTTGACCTCTGCTTATCTCTACTATTAGGTATTTTCAACCGTACGTTTCTTTTTTTTTCATATTTTACTGATGGTTTGTAAGTATATAAATCTTATGAAATCGAAAAATGCATCAGTCATTCTATGATGACACTATGACGACATATTTGTTCATTGTGTGCCTTTCATTAGCTCGAAGAAAATTCTTTATCGTTTGCGTCATACAAACTTCGTTGACTTTATTTCTGATTCGTTTGCTTATGATATTTTTTTGTTTTTTACTAATCAATATATGAATAATATCTTAGATAATAATAAATACATGGATACACACAGAGACACATTTGTTTTCATCAAGTCTACGCCTCTTATTTGACTATTAATCAATAACTACTTACTATTAGATCAATATTGTATAAATTTCACTCATATGTATAATACGAGAAATGTATAATAATTTATAAATTATCTTTGATATGGAAGATGTATCCATATCAATTGGTTTCGAAATCTTGGTAAAAAAAAATGATCATTATAAAATTTTGTTTAATCTATTAGAATGTCTAATTTGTTCTGAAATAATTTTTGGAAATTTTTGAAATCAGCTGTTTCAATCTTCAAAGGTTGAAAATCACTTTTATAGGTTAGGATTATTAAAAAATAATATTCAAGCGATCATAATTCACTCCCAATTAATTTGATACTCTAATTCTTCGGATAAGAATTAGAATGAAAGATGTTAAAGTGTTTTAATCTTCGAACTCTATAAGCTACGACGAAAATGCATCTCGTTTGAAAACGTAGGGGAAACGAGGAACGTGACTATAGTCACGCTATTTTGTAAAGCCACGTGAGAACTCGCACATGAGAATATCCTGGTTCGTCTCCTTGACTAACGTCACGCTAACTCGTATTTAAAAATACAATGTATTGGCACGGTAAATAAAATACAAACAAACGTCACAAGTCTTATGCATTTTGTTAAGTAGCATAACCAACAAGAAATAATGAATATGTATTGATGACAAAAGTTATCTTACAATCTTAAATATTATACTTTTAAAAATCATGTATATTCACAAAAAAAAAGAAAAAAGAAGAAAAAAATTTTTCAATGAAATTTTCGTGAATATTCATTGCAATTAAAATATTCAAAAAAAAAAAAAAAGAAAAGAAAAGGAGAAACATTCCTAACATTTTAAAATAAAGATGAGAGATAGGACGAATCCTTTATAAAAACATATTCTTCCTTTTCAAAACGTGTAAATAACCTCTAGGAAATCGACTTGGATCGTTACCAGAATAGTAAATAATAGTTGCCTCATTCATTTTGGAAAAGTTTCGGAGTCATTCAGATGTATGTGAGTTTGAATTCCCGAAATGTCTTCCTACACGTGAAAATATATTTGGAATGTAAAAAAACCACGTGGCCGACTCTCACAAGCTACGATACAACTATACATATATAGCCATTGGGCTTTCAGCTCTTGTACGATCCCTCTTATGAAATGACGTCAGTACCCTACAAATACAAGGCGAATGGACATAGAAACCATAGACGATCTTGACTAATCACAAATACGCATTCGGTCATTTTTATCGATAAGTATTCATTTGTACTTTACATGAATATTACGTGTCTATTAAATGAAGGTTAAGTATAACAATATATATATATATATATATACACACACATGTATATACACATATATATGTATACATATATAAATGGCTTACTTTAAATTTCAGAAAATTATTCTCGTACTATATATATATATATCAAAATCACATATCACAAACACACGATGCAAGAAAACATGGTAACGAGAAATACTTTCAGTTTTGAGATGACTGAACCTTATTAAACACACCCACCGAATCGACCAATCACAGATCTAAACCATACTTCCCGTAAACACTTTGGTTAACAACTTCGTTATAATGATTCATTGTCTTGACGTAATAAGAGTCGGAAAAAAACATACATCGTAATATTCCTAATGTCGTAATTATTGTGACTCGTTACAACAGATAACGTTATCGCAAAGCATAGAATATACAGACTCACAGCAGGTAGACGTGCCTCTGCGCACACCCACCGTATCGACCAATCAGAGAGCATCTCGTATGGGTGTACTCTGTCTGCCATCCCGTAACCTATTTTTATATGATCCCGATCCAAATATTATAATAGATTTATCATATGTAAAGAATGTAATATAAGATAAAAACATATAATTAGTTGGAATATATTCAAACGTTATTTATGTAATTAAGTATATTGATAGTATTTTCAAATTCTTTATACAGAATAGAATACTAAATGACAACCACTGAACACCGATCCGTTCAATAATTTTCTGCATATGTGTATGTATGTATATGTATATATATACCACACACGCATGAATACGTATAGTGAAAAACGATCGAAAACGTATTCCCAATCTATTAATAATATATGTATATAACATAACTCTCATCTATTAATAATATATATATAACCTAAAAAATTATTTATCTTTATATGCTTTTTCTATCATTTTTAAATTATATTGAACTAAATGTAATAAATACGATCGATAATTGTAGGTATCTCTATTGTATTGTCGTTTAATTATACGATGAAGACTACAAATATATTAATCGAATGGTTAAAATTCTACTTAATTCGATTCAGATATGTATATATACGCATGTCTATTTGTATGTATATGTGTATATAATATGTATGAATATCGATATTCATATCTAATAGAAGTAAATGTATGTATATATATGTGGAATGATACGACATATCTAAACATGAGTCTGATAATAGGACAACGAACTAATTTAAAGTAAAAAAAAAAGAAATATAAATAAATCATGTAAATATTGTGAATCAATACTAAAATTATCAGTTGATATTGTTTGTCAAGTTTAGTTCGTTAACTTATTTTTGTATACATATGACATATCTACTAATAAAACCATTTCTATTAGATGGTATTTTGTTTTATAGGAAGATAAAATACTTTATAACACTAAAATAATGATAGATAAAAATAAAAAAACATAAATAAATTTTGAAATACAAGATATTATAATGTAAAGATTTATGGAATTCTAAATGTATGCTGTATAAATCTAATTATAAATAATGGATCAATGAAAATTCAGTACATCCAGTCTCTCTGTTTTACGTCACAATTTATCTTTCACAATCAATTTCTCTTACTGCATGTATATACACATCATACATATATGTATACGTATGTAGTAGTATTTACGCACATTGTTGCGTCACGCAAAAGGAACTTTACCGACTATCTCCTATCGAATAAAAAACAATCATCGCGACAATGAAGGAACGAACAAAGCGAAGATATCGCTTTGAAAAATTATCGATAGTCAAGGACGTTGTCATAATGATTGCAAGGTGATCAAATAGATCTCGTTATAATCTCGATAACAAAAAATGTACCAAAAGAATATTAAGAAATAAAAATGATTATGAAAATTAATAAATTCGTCTAAGTTGTTCGAAATTATGTGATCGCGTGTAACATATTTAGTATATATAAAAAAAAAACTAAGGCATCTTACAACCCATATGACTTACTATATTATAAAAAATATAGTAAATGTACTTTTTCGACGTGATGTACTTGTCGAGAATATGTCGCTTGTGTGTCTTTTCGCGTGTGGCTTTGAATAACCGCGTCATTTCGAAACTTCGCTATAAATAGAGTATTTTCTTGCTAACGTGTACGTTTTCCATCGATATACAGAACTTCGCGATGCATCGATATGCAGATACATCGGAAAGTTCTCTGATCTAAAAGGATATCAATAAATTTCTTATTCGTTAGCAAGCGAATACGATTTTCTAACATTTTTTTTTTATGAATTACTTTGATCTTTAACACTGATCTCATACATAGATTTTCTTAATAATTCTATATTAAGATCCAATTCTATATAATCAAATATATGAAGTACCATTTATATAGATATAATTAAAATAATTATAGGTTATGTGTGATGACAACTTGATAATTTCGAATTAGACTTTTAAATGAAAAGAATATAAACATATATGTAATAACTTACCCCTTTAGCAGAAATCGGTACAGTAGTATCTCTGGTATAAATTGGAGCATCCAAATCACTGACACTGCTACTGATACTGGGTGCTCTGGAATCACCTCTGCCACCTAAAGGTACCGAGAGATGAGTTGGTCTAAGTGGATGCGATTCCGCAATGTATCCCTCACCAAAATCTTCGTCGTCTCGATCCATCTTAATAAAAATAAACGATCTTCGTGACAATATCATACTATTAGTATTAATCTAAGAGTGAATTAACATATATTAACATAGAGATTATAAATTTAAATTTCGCACCATTGACGTGATACAACAAATTGATTCTTATTTTTTGTTATATTATAATGACGACATCCCGTATATTATGTAAATATAAATTAACATCTTATTAATTAATACAACGAACGAGAGAAAAAATAAATTAATCGATTTATATTTGATAACTTTCATTTTACTGCGTCGTAGATGGCAAACATAAAATTAGCACGCTAGCGTGACAACAGTACGCTTTCCCTGCTAAGTATTTGGCTAGTGATCAAGGCTAGTAACCCGATGGCATCCTCGATTTTTATGTACTCTTTGTCCTACGATCATTCAATAATGATAAATAATATTCCAAACATTTATGATAGAGTTTTAACGAGATTAAACGATCTTTCTTTAAATGTCTATCTTTTTTACTAAATCAGGTTAATATCGCAGAATTTATACGTATCGATTAACAGATCTAATTCAAACGAATGCATAACACGAACGATAAAATTGAACAAATTTTGTCTATGATTCATCCGGTATCATTGACTACAAAGTATAACGAAGTATCGAATAATTATATTGGCAGAGGTTATCGTCATATAGATCGATCATAGTTATAATCAAATCAAAAGAAATACGAACGCAACATACGAATTAATTAAGAAACTACGTCACATATTATCAAGGTTAATCGATCTCCAATAGTCATCGTATATCACGTAATAATTGCTACATTGCACATAAGTGTCTTCCTACAAATTAAAAGGAATTAAGAAAAAAAAGAAGAAAAAGAGAGAAAGAAGATAAAAAAAAAGAAAATCATCACGATATTAGAATATTCTCATTTTACAATAACTACTATCACATAACTATATGTAAATAAAATCGCGGAATATCGTATGAAATGTCTCATTTGAACGTTCGAAGTAAATGATAATTTACATATGTATAGGCAACGAGTTACCTGATATCTATCGGTCGAAAGTCCTCTCACGTACAGGGAGGTTTTGTATTTCTTCTTTAAAACGAAGACGATGTTTTATAACAACGAAACCGCGATACCTCTTCGTCGACAGTAACACACAAGGAGATTCGTAACGCGTTAATTACCTCACTCGAAGTTTATATTATAACGTATATACGTTTTTGCGAAATTACTTTTGTATAGGAAAAAAAAATTGAAAGAACTGTGGAGTTAAAAAGAAAAAAAAAAAAAGAAAAAAAATGGATGAATCTCGAAATCTTGAAAAGATAGAAGCGGAACTAAAAGAAATATATCTAATTAGAGCACCCGTGCAACCGGGATATACTCTTAAGACTGAACTAAAGGACGTGCGTTTCGTCTCGTCTCGTCGCGACGTCCGTCGTTGTCGTCTTCTTCGTCGTCGTCTTCGTCGTCGTCGTTGTCGTCGTTATTGTCGTCGTTGTATCGTCGTCGTCTTCGTCGTCTTCGTCGTCTTCGTCGTCGTCGTCTTCGTCGTCTTCGTCGTCGTCTTCGTCTTCGTCTTCGTTTTCGTCGTTTTCGTCGTCGTCTGCGAGAACGTAGCCGTTGGCCTCCTCTCTCTCTCTTTCTTTCTCTCACTCTCTTTCTCTCTCTTTCTCTTTCTTTGGCTAGATTTAATTTTAACGCGTACGTTGTCGGACGAGCCTCCGTTTTGTTATAACTAAGAAAGGCTACATACAACAAGCTTCTCTTACTCTTATTGGTTCCCTCCCCTTTTTCTCTTCGTCTTCCTTCTTAATACGCACATCAATTGATTCTTTACAAAGACCGCACAATTGATTTCACTTAACCCTTGAATACGATCCACCCAACTCCTTGACGTGGAGAGGAGCAATACATGGAAGAATTGCAAGGACCAAACACCTATTAAAGATAAAAAATAAAAAAAGAAGAAGGACAAGGGGCAACGATATCTTTAATATTTTTTCAAATATTCACGCGCCGATATCTCATGGACATATCGATTTTGAATAATAAGATAAGTTTATTACGAATTTACAAATACAATGATAATTCGTTATTACGATTAAACACTTTTAACGTTCATGTTAGTTATTGTGATTTATATTCTTTAATTATCAACATTGATTATTGAAGATTCATTATTCTATTGAAAAAAGAATCAGTTTTTGTTACATTTTAAATTCGAATTTTTTCGCGCCATGTCGTAAGTACTACAATGGTTGCCAATTTTGTTCTTGTTTTTTTTTGTTTATGATTAAATATAAATAATTTATCAAACATCGCGATGTTTAAATCATAATAAACTATAAACTATTCATCAGACATTATTGGATAATTAGTGAAGATAGTTGCGTATACGAGTTATATAAGCATTATGATGATATCATTATCTATTACATCGTTCTCAGACAACGTAGAGCAACGAGAGAAAATTTACAGTATTGAGTTTCTACATGAATCAATTTCCAGATAGGCATTCATAACTATATGTTTCATCTAAGCTTGCTATTTTGTATAAAGCATACAACACCTATATACAATTATAATCAAAATACTTATATGTGCTCCAAAAATTGAATAACTTTAATATAATTGATCATAATTCATATTTGTTTTATCTTACATAATATTTTGTTATAATTTCTATTGTTAATCAGTTTAAATAAAATTCTTATTAGGAAAATATATTCCCGTTTTTTTATAAGTATTTAGTTAACTACTATCTACATTCGATCTCGTATAGTCTTATTACACTTCGACGTATATGTATTTAAATGGTGACTGTTTCAATGTTTATCCAATTGATGCAGTTATGATAAAGAGATAATAAGATTAATATATAATATTGTTTTTATTCACAATAAACATCTATAATAAAAAATATTATCTCGTAATAATATAGAGAAATGGTATTTCTTACACATATTTTAGGTTATGCTATAAAGGTATGTGTATCACTCACGAACAAGATCCAAGAAAATTTTTTTGTAATAAATTAGATAAAACATCTATTGTAGGTACCTAGAAAACATTTACGCGAAGGATTCATAGATTCTTTGCGTCTTACTGTAAGAGGAGGTGCTGGAGGATCTGGTCTTCCTCGGTATGGTGGAAAAGGTGGTTCAGGTGGAAATGTTTATGTCGTGACAAAAGAAGAATTGACGTTAAGGAATGTTAAAAAGAAGTGGAAAAAAATAAATATACATGCTGAAACAGGCACTAACAGTTCCATGAAAGGAATTTTAGGAAAATCTGGTAATGATATAAATATTGAAATTCCTTGCGGTGTAACTATCCTTGATGATAATGGTTTAAAGTTAGGTGAGCTTAATTGAAATCTTTAAATAATATTATGCATTATATATAAATACATATTATAAAAATTATGTATTATATTAAATATAGGAGAATTGAATGAAGCTAATTTAAAGTTATTAGTGGCAAAGGGTGGTCTAGGTGGTTGTCCAGAAACAGGATTTTGTGGTCAGAAAGGGCAAAGTAGAACAATAATACTTGATTTAAAACTGATTGCTGATGTGGGTTTAGTTGGATTTCCTAATGCTGGAAAAAGTACATTTTTACATGCTATGTCTAAAGCACGTCCAAAAATTGCATGTTACCCATGTAAATATAATAATAAATTTGTGCAAATAATAAGTTTAAAAGTTATAAATATGTTTACTACATTTTTTAAATACTTGCTTTTTTCAGTTACTACTTTAAAGCCACAATTAGGTACTATGGTTTACGAAGATCATAGACAAATAACAGTTGCAGATTTACCAGGTTTAATCGAAGGTGCACATGCTAATATTGGAATGGGTCATAAATTTTTAAAGCATGTAGAAAGAACAAAGTTACTTCTATTTATTGTAGATATTCAAGGTTTCCAATTATCCGTTCATAGTCCTTATAGAACCTTTTTAGAAACAATTATTTTACTAAACAAAGAAATTGAACTGTACAAACCAGATTTGTTAGATACATCTTCTATGCTTATAATAAATAAGATGGATACAGATAATGCTGATAAAATTTATGATGATATAAAAGAAAAGTTGGAAGATTTAGCAAATGTTGCTTCAGAATATCCGGAAGAAATAAGACCTAATCATGTTATAGAATTTGATGATATTGTTACAGCATCATTGGCTTTAAAAAAGAAAAATGAAATTGAAATGATTAAAGAGAAAATACGAAGTATACTTGATATTAATCAAGAAAAAGAATTAATATTAAACAAAGAAATTGTATCTAATTCTGAGTTACATGAAAAACTAAAACAGCAAGTAAAGCAATATGGCCCTACACTTGTATAAATTTATATAAAAAATTTTCTAGATTAAAAAAACAATTTTATATATGAATAAAATAATTATTATATATTAAATGTACATACAATATATATAATTTATATAGTTGAGTCCATAAAAAGTTTTTTTTTTATCTTTATTTCTTTGCATTTTAATTTTAAAAGTTGTACTTTTTTCGTCCAATCTTCTCCTATGGGTACTTTTTTTTCTATCTTTACATTTTTAATCTCACTTTCACTTCTAAGTATATCAATACCTGAAATCCATTTCTCTACTCCATTCCAAGCTATCATGACACCATTATCAGTACATAATCTTGGTGGTGTTCTAACAAGTTTGTAGTTTCGTTCAGAACATATAATATCCAAAGCTTTTGCTATAAAATTATTACATGCAACACCTCCTGATATTACCTATAATCATATCAGTTATATAATCGGAAAATTACTGAATTGAATCAGATAAATGTATACCCACCAATGTTCGTTTGTCCTCAGGAATTAAGTTAATTTGATCGAGAAATTCTATTGCTCTTTGCGTTTTATAACAAAGATGTTTTGTAATTGCAAATTGAAAGCTAGCACATAAATTATAAACATCAGGTATAATCTTGTCAGCTGTGATATTATGTTTCTTCTCTTGTTCAGCAATGTGCTGCATACATGCTGATAATATTCCAGAGAAACTAAATTGACAATCCCTATATGATTTCATAGAATCATTAAAAATAAACTGATCTATATTGGATGCCTTACATGCTGCTGCTTCTATTGCCTGACCTCCATTCATATTTTTAAAATCTGTTATATTATTCAATTTAAGTCTGCGAGCAACCTATAATATACTCCTATATTTTTTATTTTTGCTATCACAATATAATATTTATGAAAATTATCTTAAATTTATTAATATCATGATAGTGTACCTTATCTAGAATTTCTCCTGGTGCATTGTTTATCGATGAACCAAGCATAACAAATTTCTGTACATCGTGAACAACTACAAGCATACAATGACCACCTGATATTAAAAGTACAAGATAAGGAAAATCTACCTAAAAAGAAATATTCAATGTTATTATTAATGTCTAGTTTTGTATAAAGAATAAAAATAAATTCTTTATTTTATACCTTCTCTATCATTCGAATTGTAAGTGCATGAGCTTGCATATGATGTATAGGTATAAATGGTTTTTTACCAAGAAGTGCTATATATTTTCCAAACTTTTCACCTATTTGAAGGGATAATGGAAGACCTGGCTTTACAGTAGTTGCTATAGCATCTATATCTCTTAATTTTAAATTTGCTGATCTCAATGCTTTTTCACATACTTCTGTAATATGTTGTCTATGCATATCCTGTGCAATTGTAGGTATTATACCTCCATATCTACAATCATATAATAAATCGTGTAAATGAATGCAACTATTATAAAACTATAAATTTTTAATATGTTGAAATTACTTCAAATGTAATAAATATTGTGAATTAATTGCTTCACCCAAAATATTTCCATTGCTATCTACAATACCACAGCCAGTGTCATCACAACTACTTTCAATTCCTAAAATAATAGCTGGTTCATGAGTACAAAATTTTTTAAACTTTTTTAGACTTTTTAGTATATTATATCGAGGATGCATGTGTTTCAATTGAAATAGCATTTTTTTTTAATAAAAAAGAAAAAAAGAAATAATAATGCAAAGCTGAAAATAAATACTATATTTTTTAGGAATTTATTTTTTTGTTACGAATTTATTTAGAAATATATGCAATTACTGTAAACAAATCAAACGATATTTTTTATTTCAATGAGATTAATATTGTTTTTTCATGATGTATATATATTTATATATACACATAAGAGTAGTACATTAGAAATATATTGCGCACAACGATAAAAGTTGGTAACGCATATGCTATTGAGATTATAATCCATGAAAAGGTTATATTTTATTTCTTATGTATTCTATCGCAAGTAATATAGAGTTAATTGCTACTTAAATATGCTTTAGTATCTGTTTATATAAATCTAAGGCGAAATAAAAAATATAAAGTTATTTATTTTCAGAGAAAGAGAAAGAGAAAGAGAGATATATGATAACCAAATATTCATGTCGGTACAATAAGCGCATGTGTATATAATGTAATTTATATTTTGTCCATAGATGTCGTTGAAGTCACGTACGCTACTAGCATGAGGTGGTGAATAACTTGAACTATTCGCGAAGAATCGAAAGTAAATACAGCTTTAATTTCATTGGTTGAGAAGATGTCGTAATATCGATAGTATGTTCCGATATATCGAAGAGACGATATTGATGGCATCGATCGAAGTAAAATAACGAAGCCATCACAGGTTTTCTCTTGACACGAAGAAGATTGGACGTACCATGTCAGAACAGTGAGTTATTTTTCTTATATGGATTTATATTTGATCTTAATACTTTTCTTCTAACCTAAATTTCGTTAATAAAATATATGCTATTGTTTCGAAATCTTGCATATAGTTATTCTTTTATAATTTTATCAATTTTTAGATGTTTTTTTAGCCTAATAAGTGGAGGTTAGGGTTTTCGAATACAAGTGTGACAATGATTCAAATTATTATATCAAGTATAATCATCAATCGACTCTTTAAATATACTTATGTGTACTAATTTTTTACGGTTATAAAAGAAATAAACTTTTCAGTGACGATACTTTACTTGATGAAGATCTTGGGGATGAGGAATATGATTTGGGCAATGATGAGGAAGAAGCCCTCCTAGCTGATGACTATGAATTAGAGAGGGTGAGCATAATGTTTACCCATTTTATCCTTATTAAATGAAATTGTTATTTACTTTTTCTTTTCCTCAGCTAATATAAAATAATATAAGATATATTAGTTTTATCAACATTAAAATAATAATTAATTTTTTATTAAACAGATATTTTCTTAACTTTTACATTGAATGGTAATGCTGTCATATCATATAAAATAATTTCATTTTATTTTATTATAAATTATCTGAAGATAAAAAAATTAAATCAGCATTTTTATAGATTTTTTTTATATCTTTAATACATATATATTTTTTACTTTACAATTCAAGTTTAAAATATTTCTAACAAAGCACTTTAATTATCTCAATTGTATGTTGGAGGATTCTAATTTTTTCCATTCTAGTTATATGTAATTGTCTTAAAAATAAATAATTTTTTTAAATATTTTACAATATGTAAAATGAAAAGTACAAGACTAACAGATTTAAATGTGTTAAAAGAATTTATATCAGTCTTTCTGTTGTAAAAATTTGATCTTCTATTTTATAAAGAAATAATATAATTTATATTAACATGATATAATATTAACAATGTAATTTATATAATCTAAATATATTACAAAATTATTTGAATATGTAAAACAAGATTCTTAAAAATAGATGAAGATTATATTTGATGATGTAATGTTCCCAACAATTGATAGATTTATATTGTATTAATTGTGAAGATTCTATAATCTTTTACTAATAGTATTTCGCAAGAAAATAAGTATGTAATATAATGTAATATAAGCGCTATTATTGTTAAGTAAGAAATGTAAGAAGCTTATTTGGATGAGTTACAAAATTATAAAAAGTAGCCATTATTATTAAGAAGATATAACAATTTTAGAATGTATAATTAATTTTTTTCATACATATAACAAGATTTTAAATAAAAAAAGGGAGTAAAGATAAATTTGAATATGAGGTAAAGTATACAATTGAAACATGTTCTTTTACATTTTTGAAGAGATATAATACATATAAAAGTATTAGTTCTAAATGATGCTAGCATTATGAACACAATGTCATTTTTATCATAAATTCTTGCCTCTTTTTTATTATTATAATATAATAATAGCTACTCTTAATCATTGATTGTATGTGTGTGATGTGTGTGTGTGTCTATATATATGTGTATGTATATGTACACACACATATATATAGCATCTGTAAAGTGAATCACATTATATTTCTTCTTGCCTAATTCACATTCATATACATAAAAACATGTGCACGCATATATACATGCGTTTATCCTTTCTTGCTTATATTCATCAAACATAAAGAATATATATCCAATTATTCTCAATAGAATAACAATTGCTTCTTTTTTTAAGAAAAATAACATATATGGATTATATATTTTTGCTGTTTTAATTTTTCTACATAATTCATAAATCATTATATTTAAATAAATCTTATGAATGAATGAAGAATATGAAAAGTTTTAAACTATATCAGATATTGCAAATTTATTAACAAAAACGAAATAAATAGCTATTGCTGTTTTATATAACTTGCAATTTAAGCATTCTATAATATACACTAATGTAAAATTATTTTATATAGATTTCATCTGTTTGAATTATTTATCAAAAACCAAAAAATTTATTTATCATATTGAGAAAATTATTCTGAATGGTTTAATGTAAGAATAAAATTAAAAAGTATAATTGATGTCAGAGTATTACACAATACTTAATTATTAATTATATTTTATTTTGACCTAGAAGAAACAATTTTATTTAAATATTGAATATAACTTATATTAATAACACAGCTAATTTATATTTCTGCTTTGAAAATAAATTCTTTGTAATCGTGATAGTATATTTTAATATTGCTAGATATAATCACTACTGTTTTAAAGAAACTTACATAAAGCCATTCTTAAAGGATATTTTCATCTACAAGCCATCAATTACATTACAATCATAGAAAAAATAAAAGAACATTTTGTAAAAATGATATGTATTAAATATCAGCCATTAGCATTTAGAAGTTAAATTATCATCAATTGCATAATAAAAGATTATAATTCATGTGCATAAAAAGTAACAGTAAATAATAATTCAGAGAAAATTATAATAATATAATTATAAATTAAAGTCATTTATATTAAGCATAATTCATATTACTGTATTTAATTAGATTTTAAATATTTGCATTAAACTATTTCAACAATGTAAAATTATTATTACTATACAGAAATACTTAAAAAAAACATTGTATATTATCTTATTATATTCATGTGACAAAAATGAATTTTCATATATAAAATTGCTTTGACTGAAATATATACTATGCTGTTACACTTTAAGTGCATGTGTGATGAATATATTATATATTTGTTATATAAATGCAATCTTCAATACACATTCTATTTAAATGCAATGTGTTTAGTAATGCAAACCATAAATCATATTGTGATATAAAATTAATCAAAAAGATATCAAACACACAATTTATAAACATAATTATTTTCTTTGTTTTATTCACTGTATACAGATTTATTTTTTATGAAGAAGCATGATACATGACATAATTATCATATACTTATATTAGGAAAAAATATTCATGTATGAATTATAATGCTGAACATGTTTATACAATAGGAAACAGTATTACATATTACTTATTGTTTATAATAATTAAGTTATATATGAAAATGAAACCATATTGAACTTTTAAGATTTTGTATGCAAGATCAGATGTAATCAAGGTTTGAGGTTTGCTATTGTAAAAGGTATAATATTCCAAATATAATTATGTAGTTATTACAATATTATGGTTATAACATTTTAGTATTTATAGAATGTAATTTTTGCGATAGTATATTGTATTTACATTACAAATGTTTGGCAATTTAATTCCTTAAGCAGCACAATAGCTATAAGGGAGAAGAGGAAACAGATGATGTACTGGACTTAGGAGTCACGGATGCTCTGGATGACTTAGAAGCAGAAGATGAAAATGTAGAATTTAATAGAACAAAGACTGATATTCAAAATAATTTTTATGAAGATGGAGAACAACAAGATGATGAAACAGGATTTTATAAACAAGAAAAAACTGCTGAGTATAATACAGATCAAATCAATCAGTATGAAACAAACTCTGGATGTAATAGTGCTAATATGTCTACCACTATTGGGAAAGGTGATTTACGAGAGAAGCTACAGAAAAACATGCAGAAAGTCTACGTTGGAAATGGACAGGGACTTGAAGATGATGATTGTGAAGAAGCAAAGGAAAGGCGTAATAGATTCCAGAATGAAAGAACTATGATTTCACCAAAAATGAATAATGATATTCCTGATACTTTGGAGAATGTAGTGACTTCTGAACCATCCAAACCATCATTTAGAGGTAGAGGAAGAGGACGAAGCTCAAGAGGAAACAAAGTAGGAAGATTTATTCCATCGGTTAGTGGTAATTATAGTCCAAGGTATGTTTAATTTTTTTTTTATTACAATCTATCTCATTCTGTATATCTTTTATTTCTATATCATGTTTGGTATGATCTATTCTTTTACAGATTTGGTAATACACGTGGTTTTGATAATCAGCAACCATTATGTAGGCCACTGTTGGAAGCTAGACCACCATTTCTTCTTGGTCTACCTAATAGTGTACAGAATCAACAAATTATGTATCAACAACCAAATAGTTCTCCAGTACAGAATTTCCAACAGTTTTCTCCAAATAATCCATTACAAGGACCTACACATTTTATAGATAATAGACCACCATTTAATCCTAATCAATTTCAAAGCTCTATGGGTCCACGTGCAATCGGTCCACGATTGGAGTTTGGTCCTAGAGGACCTATTACAACACCATTACAAGCTCCACCTTATAATTGCTCCAGTAATCCAACATCTTTTGTGCAAATACCACAAGTTTTTCAAAGCTCAGGAGCTATTATGCAGGATAATCCAAATCGTCATTTACCAAATAACCAAACCTCTTTATTACACGGAAATTCTGGTGGATCTCTTCTTGGCAATCCAAATCCAATATTACCTGGTAATTCATCACAAATATTACATGGTAATCAATCATTACCGCTTCAAGCAAATCAAATATTGCCAATACAAGGATACCCACGTCCACCGGTATCCAATCAGGGACCACCGATACAAAATCCTCCAAGTACGCAAATATCTAGTGGCTCTTCTTTTGAGAATAGAGCACCTTTCCAAGAACAACATTTTGAAAATCGATCTTCATATGATTCAAGACATCCATATCCAGATCAAATACAGAATAATCAATTTAATAGCAACATAATTCCAGCAGTCTCACAACAATCTAATTCAAATATACCTAATGTACCCTTAACCCCAGGGCATAAAATATTGATTAATCCACATTTCCGAGGTGCTGTACAACCAACTAATGATGGTGAGTTTATATTTAAAAATTCTTGGATTTTTAAAATAACATATTTATCTCTATATACATTATTAATACATGTTGTTTTATGATATAAACAGCAAGACTTGCATGGGATTCGCAACATTCAACACCACTTCAGACTCAAGGTACTGGAGTCCAATTTAACCAGCCCACTAATATGCCGTATCCAAATCAAAATCCGTATAATCAGTCTCAATCTCAGTCAAATCAATTGCAATATCAACAGAATTATCAACAAAATAAGAGTGATGTAAATACTTTTTCTTCTCTAATAATTTATGTAATTAGAAGATAGGGTAATCATTCATATATTTTATATACTATTTTATTTATAGGATCCTTATGCATACTTTTCTGATGTGTGGCAAGAGAATAAGCCACAAAAGACATTAAATGTTAGTCCGAGTAAACAGTATCCGTTAGAAAGCAATTATTCGCGAGAAAGTGGTTACAATGACAACAGTAAATATAAATCAGATGATCAATGGGAACAAAGGGATAGTTATCAAGAAGTAAGAAAAATATATACTCTTGTGTTTGCATGAGAATAATTTATCAGTATATTTTACAACAATTATTTTTTATTTCAGTCGGAATACAGAGGATCTCACCCAAATTATCGAGAACGAGATTTATCATCTCGAACAAGAAGCGATCATGCTCACAAGCCACCACGGCCACTTTCTTCGTCTACATATCGTAGTGAAACTTATGAACAACAGAACCATATGCAAAAATCTACTAATAATAGTAGATCTATAAATACTACACGAACAGTTAATAAACTACAGCAAAAAAGAACATGTGAAATTCCTGATAGAGGAGGTCCAGGAGATACAAGCCAAAAAAAAATGAAATCTAATAATAGAAATCTACAAGAAGTACGAACTGTAGACACATTAGGCAATCCAGTTGAAGAAAAAAAGGTAACATCATTATATAATATAGAGTTATTTTACTATAATAATATTATATATATTATATATATAATATTATTATTATTTTTTAAGGAAGAGGATAAGGAGGAAGATCCAGAAATGCGAGAATATAGAAAAAAGATGGAAGAGCAAAAACGCCTAAGAGAAAAAATATTAAGAGAAAAAGAAAATAGAAGAAAAATGGCCGCTATGGAAAAACAAAACAAACAAATTAATAAAATGGAGACAAATGTCACAGGTAAATATAATTTCTTTCTTCTCTCTCTTTCTTTCTTTTTCTCTTTCCCCTCATCCTCTCCTTTTCTGTATACGACAAAAGTAAATATTTATGAGAAGAAATATATCGTTGTTTCTTATTTAATAGGTACGGAATGTACGCAACAGGAAGCAAAACCAGTATCAGTTCTGTTAGGTGTTGTAAAAGATGCTGTACCAAACAAAGGTCGACCTGGTATAGGTAGGGGACGTGGACGTGTTATCAATACACAAGCTACAGAGGTACAGCACTAATATATCATTATATTTTATACAAATTTTTAATATTAAAAAAAAAAAAAAAACTAAAAAATTGAATATAATTAATTGTATATACTTTGCATCTCTAAAAGAGATATAAACAAAATATATTCCATATACAATATATATGTTCCATATTGTCTAAAAAGGATTAAAATTAATGTTTTACATGAAATTTTTTTGTTGTCAATTATAGATAAATAACTTGCTATTTGCTACAAATATATTAAAATATTAAAAAAGAAAAAATGGAATAAATCATAATTTCATTATCAATCATATTAATCACTTCTTATAAATAAATGTATACATATACACACGCGTGCATGCATTAATATACATATATACACAAATAATATATGTAAATATGCGCGTGATTTTATACACAGTCTGTGATAGATGTGCATGCATGTATATGCATACATATTAAAATTTTATATTGTTATATTTAAAATTATATATATGAATTTATATATAATATTTATATATAAATTATATATAAACTTTATATATATTATATATATATTTTATATATATATATATATATATATATATATATATACATACAGATTTTAACTTTTATTGTATTTTTTGCTTTTGCATTTCAATAAATATATTTTAGAGTATATTTTGTTTTCTTTCTTTTCCTCCAAATATTCGTATACTTTGTTATATTATTTTATAAATTATGTTAATGTTAACAAATCATTTTCTTTCATATTTTGTATTATACAAAAAATGTCACTCAATATTTTAATTAATATTAAATAATACGAGTATAAAATATATTTTATTATTATATGATTATATACACACTTTGTATTTTAATGTATAATTATTTCAAATATTACAAATGTACGTATTTCTGTTGTAGGGAATTGAAAGAGCATCCGGCACACGAATTGTTAGAACTATTCAAACTATACAACCAAACGATTCAGCAGATGGACTTACAAGTAATCAAAGCAGTGATAAAGTTTCAACAATAAGACAAATAAATCCAC
This sequence comes from Vespula vulgaris, assembly GCF_905475345.1. Classification (NCBI taxonomy): domain Eukaryota; kingdom Metazoa; phylum Arthropoda; class Insecta; order Hymenoptera; family Vespidae; genus Vespula; species Vespula vulgaris. Next base: position 2,511,527 of record NC_066597.1, on the reverse strand, counting down.
AATGTGGTACCAGAAGAGTTGTGATACAAAAATCCATCCAACCATCTAACTCACAAAAAATTGCAACAACCATACAAAAAACTGTTTCAAATTTACAAAAGGGACAAGGTTCTGGACCGAATATACTTCAGAAGCTTGTACAAACACAGTCTGGTATTTCAAGAAAATCACCAATTGGACAGAAGATGGGCAATATTGAAAGAAGCATTGCTCCAAAAGTTGTTGTAAATGCTCAAAGTAATCAGAGAATTGTACTTCAAAAAGTTACGGTATCGCCAAAAAAGTTACCAGAAATGAAAACAAATACTGTTAAATTGGAAAATTTAGCAGCCAGTACCTCCGAGGCACAAATTAGACGTATGTGTCAAGGAATCGGAACCATAGAGGTGACTATTTTTGCATGATAGTTTTATGATAAATCTATCATCACTCCTTGCAAAATGCTCCAAATTACAAATGTTTTTGTGTGACTTTTTATTTAAAGGACAATATTCAGATTCTTTTTATTAATGACATTAATTTTTATTTATCACTTTGATAAATTTTAATAATTAATATATTTCTAGTTTATCTCATAAATTCGTTTACAATTATTGATTTCTGTTTAATGATTCATTTGAAATACCATATAGGGACATAGTACTGAAGTATATATCTAGTATTATTTATAAAATGTAACATAATGATCAAAAATATAAAATCAATTTATTTGTTATTTTGATTTAATTTTTTTATTATTATATACTTAAAAAAGGGCATTTTATTTTATGTTTAAATACAAGATAATAACAGATGTAAAATATAATAATGTTCATACTATATCATATATAATTAAATATATATTAATTTATATATACTGCGATCATATATTGAAAAAAAAAAAGAATGTATTGACATTTATAAGATCATAAGATAATGTTTTTTTTTTTTTCTTTTTAATTATTAAATAATATAAATATTTTAGTTTTACTTAGAAGAAATGTAAAGAAGATCGATAATTTTATGATTTAATTTGGAAATTTTGTAATCTCATGATTTTTGTTTATTATAAATATTTTTTTTTCTTCTTTTTTTTTTAAATAAATAATTATACAAATATTATATAATAACTGTCTTTTTATTGTTCGTGTTATAGAGTATACACATGGGCGAGGGTAATGCAACCGTTGTGTTTAAAACACAATCTGCTGCCATGGTGTTTCACAAAAAATATCAGCGTAAAATGCTTGACCTTTCGCTGATAACTGTTCGTCTTATACCACAAACAAGTATAAACAAAGCAACAGCTACAATCGTAAAAAAGTCTTAAAGAAAACGACATGATTTTCTTAGCAAAGTACACTTTTTAGCTTATTTTAGTGTAACAAAAATATAGTACATTTATATAATAATATAATTATATCTTCGTAAATCTATTGTCAATATTTACTACTTTCATTGCCATTTTAAGGCAGAAATATGTATAAACATTTGATATATATTCAAATGTATGTGGAGAAGAGTTGAAGAATATTTGCATCACATAAAAGAAGAACATTATATATCAAGTACAAGAAATTTATAGAGAAGGCTAGAAAAATGAAATCACTATGGATTACTTGAAAAAAAAGAACTGTAACATAATTATGTATCATATTGTATAATCACTTATATGCCACATAGTTCAACATGATTAATAAATTTGTATATATCATAACAAAGGGGGAGAAAAAGAGAGAGAGAAAGATGTATATTTCACATATAATATATAAAATTAGATTAACTTATATTTTGTATCTTTATATATTAACTTATCATTTAATTCTTTTTTTTTTTTACTTCTACTTGATTATTATTTGATATAATTAATCTAGACCAAGTTAGATCAGTTTAATCTGATTTATCAAATTATTATTTAATCGTTAAATTTACAAGGAACAATTAATTGATGCCACCTTTAGAATTTCAAATATCAGACAAATCGGACCATATCAGATCAAATTGTAATCTATTATGTACAATCATAATATCCAAAATTCATATATTGGATAGATCTTATATGGCTCCTGTCTAAACTTGTAATAATAATAATACAATTCTTATTATAAAATGAAAATATCGAGAGATACATTTTATTTAAGAACATTTTTTTTCTTTGTTTTTTACTTTCATTTATTCGTAAAAGTAATCATGATAAATTATTTTTTCTTTTATATTCATCTTTATTATTATATGTATACTATCACTATTAATGATATTAAATATTTATATGCAAGAATATAAATGTTTATATATTTTTTTTCTATTGATCATGTTTCCAATCTATAAATGCTTGATATATGAACTGTGGCACATATATCGAAGAGTTTTACGGAAAAAGAAAATGGCGGAGATCATTTCAGTCGCCATTCATAACGACGCAGCAAATAAAAAGCATGTTATGTATTTATCGACTTGTTGCGGTATATGAAAAGTCACCTTATGTATAACTGCATAAAAAAGTCAAATAATAAGTTTATCTGTATATATATTTTATTATATTCAGCATAACCTGTGAGAAGAACAGTTGGTAGTGTAGTTGGTAATAGTAGGCAAATCGAATGTACAGACATCATAAGTATCGATTGAAATATTCGTTGAACGATTTAATCAAACTCGATTTTTGATAGCTTATGCCATTTAGAACGTTAGTGCACGATAGTGATCATCTTGCTATTTATTTTTATAAAGTTTAATTTGTTTTTTAATATTAACAAAGTCGATATAAAAATGGCTTCTGCCAAAATTGATTGGGGGAAATTTGCTGAAGAACAAGATAAATTAGCTTCTGAGGTAATGTCATCCTCGCGTATTCGAATACCGGTATAACCATGCTCTTTTTGTTTATTTCATCTACAAATGTTTTAAGTATAAACAGTTTAAGAAAAACAATAGTGAACGTAAAATTTTGTTATTGCTTTGTATATATCCATAATAATATATTTATAAAATACATTTATCTACATATTTACTTTCTTCTTTTACTTCTTTCTGCAGGTAACAAATTTAAATCTAGAGAAGCCAAAAGAAACATCAGAAAATGCAAATGAGGATACAAAAAGTGATGATGGTACAGAAGAACAGATTTCACCGGCAGAAAAATCTTTATTGCAAAAAATTATAAGGAAAGGATTGGTTGAAACCACAAAAGATATAGAAGTACAAAGAAAGGATCCGTCATCTCCATTATATAGTGTTAAATCTTTTGAAGCACTTCATCTGTGAGTTTTCTGATAATGTATCTTATATGTATATATAAAGTCTTAATTATAACTGAATGTAAAATGTTTATAAAATATTATTTATATAATAATTTCTATATAGTAAACCTGCATTATTAAAAGGAGTTTATGCAATGGGTTTTAATGCACCATCGAAGATTCAAGAAACAGCATTACCAACTTTGCTTGCCGATCCGTAAGTGAAATATAATAAACTAATTAATATTAGATTTATAATAGATTAATTATCATAAGAAAAATAAATATTGAAAATTCTTAGGCCTCATAATATGATAGCACAATCACAATCTGGAACTGGTAAAACTGCAGCATTTGTATTAGCCATGTTAAGTAGAGTAGATACAAGTAAGGATTATCCACAAGTACTTTGTTTATCACCTACATATGAATTAGCGATACAAACTGGAGAAGTTGCTGCTAAAATGTCACGTTTCTGTCCTGAAATTAAATTGAAGTATGCTGTTAGAGGGGAAGAAAGTAATATTTTAATTTAAATATGTGTATATATATATATATATATATATATATATATAATTTATACATAATATATGTTATGCCTTTATATGTATTATAATCTTTTTACTTATTAGAATTTTTTAATTTCAGTTTCTCGTGGCACAAAAATCAAAGATCATATCATTATAGGAACACCAGGAAAAGTTTTAGATTGGGCACTCAAATTTAAATTTTTTAATTTATACAAAATCTCAGTTTTTGTCCTTGATGAAGCTGATGTAATGATAGCAACACAAGGCCATCAAGACCAATGTATCCGCATTCACAAGTAACATATTTGATATATTATACATCAACACATTTTTAAAGTAAAAAATGATATATTTAATTTATACATTATATATTTATTTATAGATTACTTTCACGCACATGTCAAATGATGTTTTTCTCAGCAACATATGAAGCTGCAGTAATGGCATTTGCTGAAATTATAGTTAGCAATCCTCTCATAATACGATTAATGAAAGAAGAAGAAAGTTTAGATAACATTAAACAATATTATGTCAAATGCAAAGACATAGATGAAAAATATGCAGCTATTACCAATATTTATGGTGTAATAACAATCGGACAAGCCATTATTTTCTGCCATGTATGATATAATTTTTTGCATTGTTGCTAATATAATAATTCGTCTATATATTAAATCATGGTTTTTTTAGACCAAGAAAACGGCTAGTTGGTTAGCAGAAAAAATGACAAGAGATGGTCATGCAGTAGCAGTTTTAACTGGTGAATTAACAGTAGAACAAAGAATTTCTGTATTGGATAGATTTAGGGCTGGCTTGGAAAAAGTTCTTATTACAACGAACGTATTAGCAAGAGGTATATAATCTTAATTTTCTCTAATATAAAGATACTGTTAAAATATAAGAGAAAGAAATTTATATTTATAAATTTATAGGAATCGACGTGGAGCAAGTAACTATAGTAGTAAATTTTGATCTACCAATGGATCAAAGTCGTCAAGCTGATTGCGAAACATATTTACATAGAATCGGTAGGACAGGACGTTTTGGTAAATCTGGAATTGCCATTAATTTAATAGATTCGCCACATGCAATGCAATTATGTCAGGACATAGAAAAACATTTTGGAAAGAAGATACAGTACCTCGACGCAGAAGATGCAGATGAAATTGAAAAAATTGGTGCATAAATCATTTTACATAGAATGTCAAGGACGATTCTGTATCAGTTATTTATAGCTATAATTTGCTATAAAGTATTCTAAAAATGAACTCATATTTGAACCATCTGCAATGCCATATATTTCTTTTCCAATAGCACATATTTCTACTAAACAAGTCTTATACTTATTTTTCATTATGTATATTTATCGGCTTATATTAGTTAATGATATGGTGATTGGATAAGAAATATAAATAAATGAAATTCAGGAATATAATTACAACGATATACTCTCTATAGAAAGGAAAAAGATGTTTTTATATAATGTATGAAATGTTCTTATCCATAATAGGTTAATACGATTTAATTATTATCTCCCTAATTTTGTATATAAAATAACAAATATTTACTTTCCCATACCCGTGTAAAAATAAAGCTTATCCAAGGAAAAAAAATACAAAATAACAAATTTGTACGTCATCATATATTGAAAATCATGTAAGAGAACATATTCATAAGTTATTTCATACTTGTATGATGGCATTACAGATCATAGCATATACAATTAATAAAATAAACTTACTTTCTAAATATTACATGTACGAAGTTTTTTTATTGTGTATAAACAGGATTTATTGAAGAAAAATATGTAAAATAATTTTCCATTTATTGAAACTAAAAAAATGAAAATAACTATGCTATTGACAAAAGTAAAAAACGAAAAATGAAAAGAACAGAGATTACTATTTGAAGATGTAAATTATATAGATTTTCATTCTTATTTACGAAAATACAAAAATTTTATGCATATAATGATGATTAATTTCGAGTTACGCATGTGCATATTCAACGTTATTCGTTATATGTATATATTGAAATTCTGTACAATTTTTATTTTAAGTAGATCTTAAGGATTTATGCTCTTCATTTGGATTATATAACCAAAATAGCTAAATAGAATATAAAAGTAACATAGACACAAAAAATACTTCAAATATTTTTTTTACTCAAATCGTTTGAGTATTAACACTGGACATATATAATGTAATATATTTTTGTACATAAATTATATTACCTGCAGCATTACATGCTATTTGCGTTATATTCAAATCATTTGACAAAAAGAGAATTTTCGTGATTTTTCAGAAATATGTGTATGTATTTGACGTAACGTTTACAAACGCGTAAAAAAACAATGGAACGTACTGTTATGACTCCATGGCCATTATAGCGATCGATCTTTACCTCTTTCTTATTTTAACTGTTCAAACAATAACTTGATATTTGAACTGATTCTACAGATTTCAATTGTAATTGTGTAGAATAATCAGTCTTTTTATTACATGCCCATTCCACCCATACCACCCATACCACCCATGCCACCCATACCACCCATTGGTGTTTGTGATTCTTCTTTAGGCAATTCAGTTACAACTGCCTCTGCAGTCGTAAGCAATGATGCAACTCCTGCTGCATCCGTAAGTGCTGTGCGTACTACTTTAGTAGGATCAATAATACCTTTTTCTATCATATCAACATATTCGTCATTTAATGCGTCATAGCCAAGTTTTCCATCGCTGACTTTTGCAACAACAAGACTTGCATCTACACCTGCATTTAGAGCAATTTGCAAGCATGGCATTCTCAAAGCATTTGCTACAATTTTGATACCTATTGCTTGATCAGTATTGGATGCTTTTAATTGTTGTAATGATGGAGCACATCTTAACAAAGCAGTTCCACCTAAAAGCGAATAAAATATATATTAGAAATTAATATTAAAATGATAAACATTAGTTATATATTTAAATTATAAGATGAACTTACCTCCAGGTACAATACCTTCCTCGACAGCAGCTCTAGTAGCATTCAATGCATCAGTAACACGGTCCTTTTTTTCATTAACTTCTACTTCACTACTTCCACCAACTCTTAAAACTGCTACACCTGTTGTAATTTTTGCAAGTCGTTCTTGCAATTTTTCTTTCTCATAGTCAGATGTGGTGTCATTAATTTGATCTCTAATTTGTTCCGCTCTTCTGTCAATGTCACTCTTCTTCCCTTTACCGTTTAAGAAGAGTGTATCATCCTTTGTAATGACAACTTCTCCAACTTGCCCTAAGTCGCTTAACTGGAATAAAATTTTTTTTCTTATTAATAAAAATGACCAAACTATATTATTATGGATTACTAGTAAATCTTATAATTAAATTTACCTGTACATCTTCCAGTTTAACAAGATTTGCATCATCTCCAAAAACTATACCACCTGTAGAAATGGCCATATCTTGCAGAGTTGCTTTTCTGTTTTCACCAAAACCAGGTGCTTTAACTGCAGCTACTTGCAATCCAATTTTTAATCTGTTAACAACTAAAGTTGACAATGCTTCCCCATCAATATCTTCTGCAATTATAACAAGTGGCTTGCGCTGCGTATTTGCTAACTCCAAAGCAGGTATAATACTTTGTACAGATGATATTTTCTTTTCACTAAAGAGTAATAATGCATCTTGAAATTCTACTTTGGCACCTTTACTAGAATTTATGAAGTATGGGGAAATATATCCTCTATCAAATTTCATTCCTTCTATTACTTCAAGTTCATCATGAAGGGTTTTCCCATCTTTCACTGTAATAACACCTTCATTACCAACTTTTCTCATGGCATCAGAAATTAGATTTCCAATAGTCTTATCTCCATTAGCAGATATAGTGGCTACTTGAGCAATTTCTTCAGATGTTGTTACAGGTTTGCTTAAAAGCTTTAATTCTTCTTTAATTTTGTCGACGGCTAACATTACTCCTAAAATGATGAACAGGTTATTTTTAGAATATAAAATACCTAATTATATAATGGTATAATTAAGATCAAGATAGCAAAGATTTTCTTACCTCTTCTGATTTCAACAGGATTAGCACCTTTACTAATCTTTTCAAAACCTTCTTTAGCTATGGCTCTGGCTAAAACAGTAGCCGTTGTAGTTCCATCTCCAGCCTCTTCATTAGTATTATTAGCCACATCTTGTACTAATTTTGCTCCAATATTCTGGAACTTATCTTTTAATTCAACTCCTTTAGCTACTGTTACACCGTCTTTAGTAATTTTGGGGCTACCCCAACTTTGTTCCAGAATAACATTACGTCCTTTAGGGCCCATTGTTACAGCTACGGCATCTGCTAAAATATCTACACCTTGCAACATCAAGGCTCGTACTTCTGCTCCAAATCTAACATCTTTAGCATAAGTTCGTGTCTGCAGCTGCATTTGGCGCAGAGCTACAGAGCGCATCATGCTTGGTAATCTATACATCTACAAAAAAGAAAAAAAAATAAATGAATAAATAAAATATAGCAAAAAATGTAAATCGTAAAAAAATTAATGTGAAAGTAAAAAAAAAGATCGAGAAATATTGTCATTTAAAAGTGAAATTGAATAGCAAGATAATAATATTTTCGTTAACAAATACGAAAACTATGATCCGTAATAAATTACAAATTTATTTAAATGAAAATCTGCATAAAATATTTGGGCGTTAAATTCGTTCGTATTCAAGCACGATTGCGGTTATGTAAATACCGCGTGCATTGATCTTTTCTCTAAAGAAATATAAAAAAAAAGTAATATCAGAGCAAAGAATTTATCTATATATGCAAGAAAAAATAAAAATTATTAAAATTAAAGGAAATCGTTTTGTTGTATTCTAGTAAAAATCTTATTCACAGAAGGAAGATAGACACGTTCGATATGAGCTGGGCGATTCCGGCCGGCTTAAATAAATTGATTAGATTTTTCAACGTTATTGATTAAAAACGAAGGATTAAATTAATTTAAACTATTTTTTTTACCTTTTATTTCGCAACGAAGGACACTTTTAAATAGAAACGACGATGAAGCTTTTTAAGAAGTAGTTGAAAATCGACACGGCGTGACCGCACGTTGTCTTCAGAATGGAATGAGAAGATATGAGCTTGGCGCTATCACATGGGCATCTCCCCTACTTTCCTTTTCTATCTGTAACCTAACCTTTTCTACACGATTAAAAAAACAAGAATATTCTTATCCTTTGTTACAAAATGATGCTATAAATAAACGAATAAATCAATTGATCATTTATCTAAAGATTATTTACAATAAAATTATTTCAAATTTCATTGAAATTCAGCATTTATTTATCGACCGGTATTAAACTTCATGTTTCTAGAATGTACGTAGATTTCGATGACGCAATATGTCTGCTTAAACCAATCATCTTTTCTAGCATATATCAGAAATAAATTTGGAAATATATAATAAGGTATATAATATATCATAATTAAATAACGTATTTTACAATTATAATCCTAATAATTTATTCTACAACAAAATCTATATATATGTTTTATAAGAACAAAATGGACGCTATAAATATGTCATATATCGATACAAGATTAAAATTTACTTTAATTCTAATCAAAATTTTTTGGTTGTGATACAAAATTAATCTATAAATAATAAAATGCATAGTTTTGTTAATAAAACTATTAATCAAGGGTCTTATAAAAGAGATCCTAAAATTTGATGAAAAATTTTACATTAAAATGTATAAAAAATATATATATATATATATAAAAAATAAACATTATGCTTATTAATCTTATGTTTACATGCTCTAAAAAGTTAATGATGACGATAATAACTGTTATTAAAGAAATATTATCTACATTTATTTCTAATATGGGAGCATACGATTATGTAACAAGAACGTTATCTTTGTCAGAAGCTTCGAGTAAATCGATGAACGTGGCGCTCGGTTAGGGTGCTGACGAAATATACGAACTTTCGAGAAAAACGGGAGAGGGTAAACTCTGGTCTTTTGCACGAGGAGGTTACACAACGTGCGCAAGTGTGCTTGCCGGTAGGAGATATCAGACTAAAAGCGAAAAAGAATCAAATTAACATGGTAAGAATTTAATAGTTTAAATATTTAATTTTAATTGTTAAAGAAAAATTATGGATACTATCTCATCTTTACACTGTCCATTGATATTATAAAATGAAGAATCACTTTTTAACATGAGTACTATTCGGGCGTGAATTATTTTATATCTAAGATAACCTTTAAACTAATTTATTAATAATTCGTATACGTATAAAAAACGATTACTGTTCGTTGTTTTTTTACCAACAACATTTTTTACCAACAACATTAAACGATTGCAATGCGAATCTCATGCTTTTCGATTCGATAGCATTTGTTTATAATTTTGTTTGCAAGAGTTATATTATGTGAAATATACACATTTTGCATTAGAAAGTCGGTTACAGTTTAGAAAGTTGATTACAACTGCATTTGAAGTGGTAATTCTTATTAAGGTTTTTTTTTTTCAATTTTGTGAAAAGTGAAGATTTAAAATTTCTCAATTATGCAACAATTAAAAGTATTAATTATTTGAAACATTAATATAATAATAGTTCATGCAGTAATAAAGATTTATTTTAAAGGAATAACATTTTATTTGCAGGCTACTAGTGTTGCTGCTAATGCAGTTAAAAGGCTCGTTCCTTTGTTCGATAGAGTTTTGATAAAAAGAGCAGAAGTTATAACCAAAACAAAAGGAGGCATTGTTCTTCCTGAAAAAGCACAAGCTAAAGTATTACAAGGGACTGTTGTAGCTATAGGACCTGGCTCTCGAAACAATGTATGAATTATAATATTTTATATTTATATAAATTTCAAGAAAAAAGTTAATGAAATTTATATCTGTTTTAGAAAGGTGAACATGTACCCTTGAGTATTAAGGTTGGTGATACTGTGCTGCTACCTGAATATGGTGGTACAAAAGTTGAGCTTGAAGACAACAAGGAATATCATCTATTTCGTGAATCTGATATTTTAGCAAAACTAGAAGTTTGAATGTCTACTAAGTATAGAATAACAACACATTTTTGTAAGTTCTCAATAAACATCATTTGAAAAATCTTCAAGAATATATGTAAAATAAATATGAGTGGTGCGCGAAAGAAAGGATTGTTGATATTTACATTTTCTTTGCAAAACGATTGTTAAGATAAGTGTCATTTTTTCGTACATATAAAAAATAAAATTAAATCGTTTATTTGTTTCTGATAAAGCCATATAAACATTATCCTGATTAAATGTAATAAGTCTGACAATGAATATGATAGAATTATATTGTAATGTTATATACAATAATAGATTTCATTGGTTCAATTATATTATTGATTACAGTATGTACTTATTATGTATTTACTATTTCAATTTAATACTCTTTTTCACACTTGCTTTGATTCCTGATATTTCTCCGCTGTAGCGAGTTAATTCTTTCCTGATTTCTCTAACCTGAAAAAAGAGAGGTATATATATAATTTTGTATAACTATATATATATATATATATATATATATATATATATATATATATATATACACATATATAAATTAGTAAATTAGATATTTTAATACGCACTGCTCCTTTCCTACGTATTTTCGCTTTGCGATATTTATTCCTATGCTTAACTCTTGGATTTCGTTGCTCTTTCTTACGATGTGGTGTAAGACCTTTATTCTTTGCTATTTGATATGTAATTGCTCTTTTTCCTTCCAAATCTTCCATTTGCTCTGATATCTCATTTTCTTGATTATCTGTTTCAACATTCAATTCTTCATTATCTTTGTCAGATAACTTACTTTCTTCATACAGTTCATCGTCTGTAATATTGTCAGATTCTTTATCTTCGCTTGTCTCATTCATTTGTCGTTGTCGTTTTTTCTTGTCTTCCATCATGATAACTGTTTTCTTTTTGTTAAAGCAAGTTACCGATTCTTCCGATATATTATAAAGAGATCCACCATTTTTTTCAATTTTTAATATCTCTTCAATTTTTTCTAATAAATTTCCTTCTCCTGCATGTAATTGGCTAAGAAGTTGACGATATTGAGCTAAACGTTTTATAACGGGATGCGAACTGACAGGTAATCTTTTGGCTTTCAGCATTAAATAAAACGAAATATTAACACAATAATTTAATACTATTTGATATTTTGTTTTAATAAAGGCAACTGCAGGACAATCTGGACATATGCCTTTTTTAACAAGTTCCAAAAAAGGTGCAAGTATATTTTTAGCTTCATTCATATATTCTGCAAAAAATTACAATATATGGTAATATATAAGAAAATATAGGAAAATATAAATGTCACAAAAAAATAATGTATAGGATTTACCTTTGAAATCATTAACAAGAGCCAGAAATTCTGGACTTTCCTTTTGAACTAATACCTGTCTCTGTCTTTTACTAAGTTTGGTAAGATCTGTTTTTATAGTCTCTTCTTCATCATGGTGAGCTTTTCCATCGTCATCTTTTACTTGTATAAAATCTAAACCAAAATCAGCATCATCTAATTGTTCAGCTAATCTCTTTTGAATGCTTCTTGCTTCTTGTTCTTCTATTTCCGCATTAACTATATCTTTTTGACTAGCAGAGGCATAATCAGGATCTATGTAATCTGTAGAATAGTATGTTCTTTTCTTTTTGCCCCAAGCTCTCTCATCAGGTATGTTGAAATCATCTTCTAATCCCTCAATATCAGATTCCATAGAATCAGCTTGTTCATCATCCATATCATCATTTTCATTTTCTTCATCATCTTGCAATCTGTATACCTCATCATCACTATCAAAATTTTCTGGTGCTTCTTTTATTCTCACTTTTCTAAGCAAATCTTGATCTTCTTCTGAATACTGATCTTCAGAATCTGAGACTTCATTCATGTCTATATCTTCAATGTCTTCAACTTTAAATGTATTTTTTACTCTAAATGATAAAGAAAGTTTATAGTAAAACACAATTATATTTAAAATTAAAATAAGTTGCGTCTTTTTTTTTTAGAATAATTTTACATAAAATTATAGTTAGCTATTTATAGTTATTATAATATAATAATGTAATTACTATCATATTGAATAAATTATTTTTAACTATTTTCTCTATTTTTATGAAAAATGTGCAAAATATGAAAGAAAGAAGCCTATCATTCTATATATTTAAAATATAATATATTAAAGATGTTTCATTAATTCTTACTTTTTTTTCCCAACCATTTTATGTAAAGGTATATATATTTATTTTACAAGATAGAATAAAAACGTGTATACTTTTTATTAAACAAATCACTCGACTACTGATCTTCGAGTGATATTAGGAGGTTATATCGAAATAAAATTAGTATCGATATTTAGTAGTCGATAGGTGGCGATCGATGCTAGACCATTTTAAAACAAACTAACCTTTATAATTGCACGTAATAAAAAGTTATTAATTTCTGTGAGAAAGCATGGTATTTCTATCGTTAAATTTATTGGTTCGATCGCGAGGACCAGATGAATTCTGGCGAAAACGTAAAATATTCCAAATTGCTTCTGTAAGTAATAGCACAGTATATAAATAATATTTCTTATGAATTAGTTATTGTACAATCAGACTTCTAATAATTGTATCTTACAGCATTTTATAGGCAGAAGAAGAAATTGTTACTCTATCTCTATTAGAAATGTTCATAGATCTTTAGTTTTTGCTACCAAAGGACGAAAATTAAAAAAGGAAGATATGCGTGAGGTAACATTGACAAAATATATAATACTAGTTTGGAATGATAATTTTATTATTAAGTGGTGTGAAAAAATTTATTAATATAAAAAAGAATAAAAAATTACCTTATTTTTAAATTTATAATTACAGCTTTGGATAACAAGAAACAATGCAGCTACATTAGAACATGATATGGATCTAAAAACATTTAATGAAGGTTTAACCAGATGTAATATTTTATTAAATTATAAGAGTTTAGCTGATTTGGCTTGTTGGGAACCAAGAACATTTAAATCTCTTGTAGCTATTGCAAATGCAAGAGCCCAACAAGATGGATTTAATAAACAAAAAACAAAAAAAGAATCAACTACTGTTATAACAAATGGTTTAATTGAATAAAGTAGATATGATGTATAACATTTATATGTCTTTGTTATATTTATTATATTTTCATTAAACAACTATTCTAACAACAATGTAATATATATGTATGTATGTATGTTATATGAAATATATATTTGCTTTTATTTTATGGTTGTTTCAAAAAATATTCATTACTATGATTTGAGCTTTGTAAATGTTTAATAATTAAAATTTTGAAATTAAAATTGTAATGATGTATAAGAAAATATATGTTCTGATAATATGCATGTTTTAAAGATATACCCTTTGAACATATAATTGAGAAAAAAACAAACATTAACATGAAATATGTTATGCATTGAGTTCACTGTTTAGCATTTATGATTTGTACAAAATCAGGTTTCAAAGAAGCACCTCCAACTAAAAATCCATCAATGTCTTTTTCTTTTGCTAAATCTTTAGCATTTCCTGCTGTTACGGATCCACCATAAATAATTCTAATTGTTTCAGCAACATTTGCATTCACATTCTTAGTAAACCAGTTTCGTAATTTCTCATGGACTTCTTGCGCTTGTTGAGGTGTAGCAGTTTTACCTGTTCCAATTGCCCAAACAGGTTCATATGCAAGAACTACATTGTCCCATGATTTAATTTTATCTGCAATAGCTTTTGTTTGACGAAAAACTACTTCTTCCGTTTTCCCAGCTTCACGTTCTTCTAATTTTTCTCCAATACAGGCTATCACCTTCAAAATAATATTTCCTTAGAGTTATGTCGTAAACAATAAAGTATAATATCATTAATAAAAGAATCATTTACTTTCAATCCAGCTTCCAATGAATGCGCAACTTTTTCTGCAATCAATTCATCTGTTTCTCCAAAAACATTTCTACGTTCAGAATGTCCAAGAATTACCCATGGAATACAATTATCAAGAAGCATAGCTGGGCTAATTTCACCTGTGAAAGCTCCTTTAGCTACTTTATATGCATTTTGACCACTAATATCAACATTAGAAGGCAAAATACTTCGTACATATGTGAGATAAATAGATGGTACACCAACAACGATATCTGAAATAATTCATATATTAATAAGTGTTATTATATAAGTAATATATAGAACATATAATAAAATCATTAAGTTTTTTTTCACTTAACTATAATTTAAAATTAACATGTAAACAAACAGATAATGTAATTTAATGATACAAAAAATAAAGAGAATGATAATATATTGATTAAAGATGTTGACATGTAATATAGCATATATAGGCTGATATAAAAGTTTATATAAAGTGATGAATTAGAAATTGGTTTTAATGTTTTTGTTACTAGTAAGCTTCAAAATCTTTCTTTTTTTAGATAATTTTATAAAAAATCATAATTGTAGTATAACTTTTATACTTCTTTAATTTTAAGTTTGTATAATATAAGAATAAGCAAAGGTGGTATAGTTACATGACTTATACTGTATATTTATGCGATACATTTTATATTTTAATAGGCACATACCAACGTTAGGATCCAATGGACCAGCTTTCAGAAATGCAACAATATCGTCGATTTCTTTTTTGGTTCCATTCATTTTCCAATTTCCACCGACAAAAAATTTTCGTCCCATGTTTGATTTGATCGTGTTACAGCTAATGAAAGTATTTAATGAAATCCGTTTCGATATTGATTCTATAACAAGTTTTTTTGACCGTTCGTCCTTATGACCTTCACGAAAGTAAGAAGGTGATTCTTGTCACGTTAGGTTCGATCTGATATCAAATTTCAGTGTCCCCCGGTAGGACTACTTTGCGCATACGTGTAGGCACAAGGTTACGTGACGTCACAATTGGAGGAATTCATTGATACTATATAGTATGCATTACTGATTTGTTATAGGTAAATTTTATGATGACGTAATAACAGATGCATTTGATTTGTGCATTTTAACCGCGCGAATGCATTTGATAAATGCTTGTAATTATTAATTCTTACCGTGTGATTATTATTTTACAAAAGTAATAATTAATAATAAGTAAAGAAGCAAAATAAATTAATCGTTAAAAAAGGTAAATATATATTTTTAATATATTGTTGTAATAAATATATAAAAAATTTGCAATCAAAAATATTATTAGATTTTTAACCTCAAATAATAAATTTTTGTTTACACATACATATATATGCTTTCGTATGGTTCGCGTATGTTGACGTATTTATACGTATAAAGAATTTCTTAAATTATAATATTTCCATAATCGATCACATTAATTTATTATACTTACGATATTTTACGTACGTGCACATTTTGAGGAATTCTTTTTTAGGAAACACGAGTGCAGAATGCCTCATATTTTATTAATATTCTTGATATATTTATATATTAATACTTAGTTGATACTTAAAGTATATATCTCGCGTGAGATATTTCTATTAGTTATAATGTTGATTGAAGTTTGTTAAAAAAAAAACGTATAAAAGACAAATGCTATCATACTTCTATTATTATATACCTTTGACCTCTTTTGCTATGTGTACAAATAAGTGATATTTAAATGCAATATTATACATAATCAATGCAACAAACTATTATCATTTTGGAATAAGTATGCTTTACATGTCGGCTTTTAACTTGGATAAATTAGTACATTCGCTTATGCAAAGCTTGGGTTATGAAAGGTCAAAAAAAAAACATTTCTTAACCTATACGGATAAAACATATAAGATACAAAATAAAAAACTAGATATTTGTGAGAAAATGAAAGATGTATATCAAAGTAATCTTGACTTTTCAAATCCATATGACATAGAACATTTCATAGAAAAGCACACAAACATTCTCGATAAATCTGTTTATTCAAAAAGCATTCCAGTTCTTGCATCTCATTTGAAAAATATTAATACAAAAATTATTCAAAAAATTAATAAAATAAAAATACAAAGTAATATTATGGAAAGTAAATATAAATTATCAAATTCTTATAAAAAGAATTCTCGCATTAAGAAGTATCAAGGAACCTTAGATAGTAAATTCAGTAAATACACATTAAAAAATACAACTTCAAAACAATATGATAATTCTTTAACAAACTGTCTACAACAAAATAATAAAAAGAAATACAATGCTATCGCCTGTAATTTAACAGATAATATAATAGAATATGTGGAGTATGAAAATGAATTAAATAAGAAATTATTAGAACTTTATACGAAAGATGAAGATTTTATCAAAAAATATATACATATATCCTTATATATAGCAACTGAGGTAACTAGTAATATGAATTTATAGAAATATATGATATATACTTACTTTAAAACATGACATTTATATATAATAAGCTTGTTTGTTTATTTGTTATTATAATTGTATATGTAGAAGATTGATTGCTCCAATTTTGAAAACACCGATAAAAAATATCAACAAATAATTTTACTATGTAAGCAGGCAATATTGTGTTTGGTTGAACCAAGTGAAAAAGCTTATGTACTATGTACAAATAATTTGTCTGCTATTATACAAAAACATTTGTCACAAGGATGTAGATATCATTTTGAATCTTCAAGGTATTTTTTTATACTTATAGGATTCACTATCTATAATTTTTAATCATATAAATTGTCCTTAGTGATTCTACTGAGTACTATAATGCTTTATTGGTTGTAAGTCATTGGGCAAAACTTTTGGTAAAGCATCAAAATATAACTATGGTTCATATGATTTGTGCTATACTTGGTTGTGAAATAAACAAAATATTAATTTTATCCTATCCAGAAGATGTTTTATCGAAAAGGTATATATTTATAGAATTTTGTGACTCATTATACATAATATAAATAATTTATATATACACATATATGTATATATAAATTCGATATTATGATACAAGAAATTCTTATAGAATGTAAGCTAGTCATCATAAAAAAATTAATAGGTTAGTTTAGAATTATAAAAGTTGCTTCTACTTTATAATATTTTCATTTTTAGATGGTGAATGAAGAAGCAGTGGAAAATAATAAAAAAACTCAACCTGTATTCAAAAATCCATCTTTCCACCAACAATTTCGGCCAATAAGTAATACTGGAAAGAAAAGAACTTGGAGATCTCTTAAACAGGTTTTAGCTCAGGAACGTAGTTTACCATGGCCTACTGAAGTAGTACATTGTATGATTTTTGATTTTAATTTACATTTAAAATCTAAATTAAAATACAGTAGTAACAATAGATCAGTTAATGTCAAGAGTAAATGATTTTATTAATATTCTCTAGCGAGCGCAAAACATTTTTATAGAAACAATGCAAAATTTTGTCAGAACATCCAAACCATATTATAAATGAAATAAACTTTTACCACTGGCTAATTTATCAATGTTATTAATTCTACATTAATGTAAATTTCAGATAGTGCTATCAATGCACCGCCAAGTTTTAAACCTGCAAAGAAGTATTCTGATATATCTGGTCTGCCTGTAAGTAGTACACGAAAAATATTGTACTTTCGAGTTTTCAATTATGAAATATTTTATCAGTAAATGCATTATTTAAAAAATTAATATTTTAAAGAATCCAGTTTCATACTATGTGTCAGTTATATTATTAAGATAAGAACACAGATGTTAATCACATTTATTTGCACAGGCACGGTATACAGATCCACAAACTAAGTTATATTATGCAACTGCCGAAGAATTTGCCACAGTTCGCAGTTTGCCAATGGATATAACTGCTGGATATTTAGCATTACGTGGTGCTTCTAGTATCGTTGGTTAAGTATTTTAATTAAATTGCAAGAAATATATCATTCTTTTTTAAATTGTATGTTTCAATGTCCCTTTTTAATCACACGAAATATTTTACATATTTTAAATTTAATTTTGTATATTTATATAGAAATTTTGCATGAATTTAGGAAAAGGCTAATCAAAATTTATAAGGAAAGAAAACCTGCTTTCCATTAATCTGTTTTAATCATTGTTTACCTTTTATTTATTTTTAATAACTATTTAGCTTTGATATATTAATGGGCTGTACTGAAATAAACAATTCTTCAGACAATTTAAGTAGTTATCATTATTTTACCTTCTTGATATTTTACACAATTCATTAAAAAAGCTTGTCCATTAACTTATTGTATGAACTACAGACTAAAAAGGGATTAAGAATCCTTTGATACTGTATTACTGTTCATATGCCAACTTCTGCAATTATCTTTCAAATTTGTTTAGCACACCGCACAACTTGGTTGTTTGCTACTACATCGGCCATCAGCAAATTTGTAAAAATTATTTGTAATCGAAAATACAAACAGCACATGGCCTACTGAAGTATCTCTCGACGGTGCACTATCCATAGGTCATTTCTTTTAAGAGGATTAATTTGCTGTATTGTTAAAAAGTTGTTCATTCCAAATCAGGTATATCTTCATCATCACTATCCATTTCATCCACCTCATCTCCCAGATCATCGAAGTTAGGCTTACTATCCCCTGAACCTCCTAAGCCACCCATGTGTCGCATCATCTATGAATGTTAATAAAATGATATAAATATATACAATGACTCAATGTAGACAAAAAAAAGAATCTTATGATATTAATATTAATAATTTCAAAACAAATTTACTTCTTCTAATTCATGGCTGCCACCTTCAAAATCACCCTCATCATCACTATCATCTTCATCCTTCCATTTGTTGAAATCACTTTTCAACCAATGAGCCTTTGTTTTTTCCTTAGTTAATCTTGGCCAATATGGCCCTTCTTCCTTTTTAAAGAGCACTAATTCTAAAGTTCTACCTCCTAAATTCTTCATTGTTTTATCGGGATTGATCTCTTTATATAAATTAATTGTAACCTCATGCATTTTTTTTTCTGTCCCACCCAAACCCTTGAAATGTAACATTTCTGGCTCAATCTTTAAAACAGGATCTTTGCAATCCTCTAAGCATATAGTAATGAAGAGTATATCCCTCCTTTGTGCCCACATAACAGGTGGAGGAGGTAATCTGAAACACGTTAAAAATTTAACATAAAAAACGATGAATAAAAAAATCATGGAACATTGAATTTGCTCGTGGAGAATTAGTTAGGTTAAGTACAACATAAATACAAATTTGTAAAAAAATATTTTAATAAATATCTTCTTTCCCTAAAAAAAAATATCTACCCAAATAAAATTCATAATATCGAGCCGAACTTTAAGAAACTAATACTTCGTTCATTATAATTAAATTTTGTAATCATTCGTATAGGTTAGGATAATAAAATTTATACCAAGAAAAATCGCTGGTCATTACGGCATAGCAAAAACTGTATAGGAAATGATAGGACAAAAATAGTAATTACAAAAATAGGATATAGATATATACGTAAAATCGTTTGATTTATTCCAAAAGGAATGTATATTATATCATTTAGAAAAAATCAAAAATAATTCGAAGAAAAAGCTTATATCAGAAAAGATATCACGTTTGATCACCGGGAATATCTTACATGCTAGGCATCGTTATCAAGACTGTTACGTCGAAAGTGAATAAAATTTAAATGCTACGTAATATTGCCATTATTATTTCGACAAAATAAAAAAAGTTTTTTGAATAAAACGTGGTCTGAAATACAATGAATTGCGTCTGTTTTCCAGAATCTTCGAGAATCAATAAAACCATCCTAATACAATATGGCGGCCTTTCGAAAGCCACGGGGCGGCAATCATATTTTATTGAGTACTAATATTTAATAATATCAAGGTTTTAACGGCAATTTAGAAGATTACGACGAATGATTCTAAAATTAGTGCTGAGAAATGGGAGGGATTTTACTATACTTACTGGCCTTCCTGAGTCATTTTTTCTCACGGCTTTCGCAGTACGTGAAGGAAACAAACACAGCACACTAACGTATCGCGTCGCTGATCTGATTCGAGTATATTTCGAGATCTGAACTATCGATTTAACCAGAGTTTATGATTGGTTCTATGTAATGTATCTCGAATCTCGATTTATCGAACTTAACCCACTTTTTTCCGGTATCTGAACTTTAAACCTTATTCTCAAAATATATTGAATATTCGTCTTGTTTTAAAACAAAGAAATATTTTTCTTTTAAGATGGATCAAATTACTTCCTCTGTTCTTAACAAAAAATAATGAATCAATGAAAAGAATAATACATAAAATATAAATCTATTTGGAATTAAGTAAAAGTGATAACTAAATTATAAATATTGAGAAGTTTCAATTTTTGATAAAATACACTGGAATTTAAGCGGGAGAAATACAAAAATTTATTGATGACAATCAAATTAATAAATTTTAAGATTAATTGAAAAATATATTAGATTAATATTAGAAATATGTACTTAAGTAATAAAGTTATGACAAAATAGAAATGATTCATAATGTACATGTTATAATATATATGGAGATTAATGTATAAAATTATAATAATATAAAGATGAAACTAGTTTTGTAATTTATATTATCTTTGTTGTAAATATATTTAACAAAAAACCTTGAAAGAATTTTTCAAATTAAATTAAAAACTTCATAAAGGATTGTTAGAATACAATGTTTATGAAGAATTGATTACGATATAAGTATTTTACAATATATGATTTTTAATTAGATAATTAATAGTTTTTAAAATTTTATTGTATTTTTTTTGCTTGCATATTTTGCACATTTTTCTTTTTTTATAAGAAAAATCTATACAGTATATCAGAAAAGGTTACAAACAGAAAAATTAGTCGATGGATTACATGAAGAAAATGATAATAAAGTTAGGTTAAGAATAAAGATTAGATTTATAAACATTTCTTTATTTATTTGTAAAGCAGAATATTTCACTTTTGTAAACAATTAAAATATATCAATAATATTACGATTCTTTTAGTTTTGGATACATAGACTTTTTAATAATATTTTTTAAGTTCTCTTAGCTATCATTAGAAGTTTCTATGTATGATCTTATCATATTTAAATATTTCCAATGAAAAAACTTTTCAACAAATAAAATTTAAAATAAAAATATGAGAAAGTTCCAAACATAATAATATTAAATCAATCAAATATACTAAAATCTTGATAATACAAATATTTTCATACATAAATTTACAATAGAGTTGATTAAAGTGTTAATATTTAGAATTAATACATTACAGAGTTCTATTTTTCTCTAAAATCTAAAAAGAAATAAAATGTAGACTTACTTATAAAATGAAAAAATCTATATATTAGAAATAAAAGTAAAAGAAAAAAAATATATATATTATACATAAATTGACATAATACAAAATTTAAATATATCTTTTTTACATCAATTTACAAACTACATTTCAAACTTATAAATCTGACTTCGTCCAAAGTAAACTGAACAATGTTTCTCATACAATATTTAAATTATATTTGTAAAAATATTATGAAAACAGAAAATCGTAACAATAAATAAAAATATAAAATAATGTGACGACGTTACTCGAATATAAAACAGAGAAAGAAAACTAGCTAAAACACGAAAACTAATCCTTTCTTGAAATCTAATATAAAATGACTATTAAGAAAGAATGATATGAAGAAAAAAGAAAGGTGTATCGTATGAAGAAAGAAACAAAAACATAGAGACAGAGAGAGAGAGAGAGAGAGAGAGAGAGAGAGAGAGAGAGAGAGAGAGAGAGAGAGAGAGAGAGAGAGAGAGAGAGAGAGAGAGAGAGAGAGAGAGTGAGGGAGAGAGAGAGAGAGAGAGAGCGAGTGAGCGGTACATAAAGAAGTGTGAGAGAGAAAGAGAGGATGTGCTAAGAGAGGATCATATTTATACTGTGTAAAAGTAGGGGAAGGGGCAGGTGGGTTTAGATTGTAGGTCATTGGGCGGTAATGGAGGGGTTTCCCTTCTGAGTTACTGTAGTTCGCTAACAAACTGGACAACGCGGAGACGCTCCGCCAGTTTCTTTCCTTCGTAGCTTCGTTTCAGGTGATAAACGTGTTCCTGCTGGTGTTGCGCGTGCGCGTATACGACATAAATAAATACGATTTTATAAACGGATGTAATCGCAAGTGATATATTGTTTTATTTTACTTTTTTTTATTTATTCTTTTTTGTTTTTTTTTTCTTTTTTATCGTGTATTTATTTTTTTATTTTCTACTAATTTTATGGTGTGTTAAGGGTCTTGTATACATATGTAACGTATTGATCGATAGATCAAGAAAAAAGAAAAATAAGTTTATCGGTTGTGCACGTGCAACGAAACGTGTTTTCCTGCGTATTCACGCGATATTCATTAATCAGCAAAAGAAGATAACGAGAAGAGGATAATGGAAATTGTTATGTTTTAATTAACCTAATCAATATTTTCCATAATCGAGTTTTTCGACATGTCAACGAGCTCGCTTTTTTATAAGGACAAATATCCGGTGAGTGCATTTTCCTTTGTTTTTTTTTCTTGTATTTCTTTTTCTTTTTTTGATATGTGTAATGAATACTTAGAGAAAGAAAACTTGGCAGATACAAAATATTTTCTGTATTCCGTTTGGATATAACAGACTTATTTTTCTCGTGATTATATTGTAAAAGTATTGTCTAAGATATTCTAATAAATATTCTTCCTTGTTGGGGTCGGGAAACGAAATCGTATGATTAGAAAGTCACCTTTTTTTATCAACGTAGTAGTACAAGTTGATTTACGTTGTAACGAGAAAGCACATGAGAGGTTAAGATTTGAAAGTTTGTTGTGTGCTTCTACATACGAGCACGTTCGATCTCACTTCGAATTCGAATGAGATCCATCAATTTTGCGAACGTCATAAATTTAGAAAAAGAAAAAGGAAATAGACGAAGAAAAGAAATAAATAAATTAGAAATCACACGAACGTTCGAAGAGAAACCGAGAGATTGACTCGCCTTACGCCTTTTCATCGAACAAGCTAAGTATTGAATATCAGTGGTAAACGTGTCTTGTTATAAGATCCAGGTTAAGTTGTAACAGCGAGTTAGACTCTTAGGTGGGAATAGATAAAATAGATGCTTGGAAATATGTAATAAACTTCTTGGTTATTATGTAAATATATTGTATGATATTATTCTGATTCTATCAACAGAAAAAATATATTTGTTTCTTTTTTTCTTTTTATAAAAATATCCACAATGATTTATGAAATATTATTAATGAGTATTATAAATATATATTTTGTGTTTTTATATTACTTATAATAAATATTATTAATAACATTTATAATATTTATTAATAATTATTATATATTTCTAAAAACAAGACTTGTGAGAATCTATAACCTCAAATAATTCTATAATTTTTATTCAATGTTTCGATAGATCTTTTGATCGATAATTAATTCTAATGACTGATAGAAAAATAAAAACAAAGCAAACGTGTTAAATATTTCTTGGACATAACATCAATCATATGTAAAAATAAAACGTCTATCATATTGCAAGCATGTAAGATAATAATCATGACCATGAATGACGCATTTTCGTTGAAATATCGATTGATGTTGATTATATCGATAAATCTTGTCTTTGTTAATTTTGAAAGTAAGTTTCTTTTTCATTCTTTTTCTTTCTGTTTTTAATTATGGACGAACATACAGAAGACTGTGTAATATTAAATCATGAAATTATTTTAAAAATTCATAAGAAAACGATAAATGTTTTATATTTAGAGTGATCTAGTTATCATCATCATCATCATCATTATTATTAGCAAGTATTCTTATCGTTCGTTAAATTATCGTTTCTATCCATCGTCGAAAAGAAATATTTGTTAACTTAGTCGTTTCTAACCTAATTTATTTCGTATCTTTCGTAGTTTACTGCAATTGATTTATGAATGTGAATTTGATTTAATCGACAGTTAGTTAATATCTGATTAGTTATTAACTAATACTATTTATTATATTATTTTTTTAAATAAATATTTAATCAATATTATGCATTAGTATATTATAGTATTCAAATTTATTAATATATTTTCGAATCTTTTAAATATCGTGCAAGATACATATACTGAAGTACTACAATTTATTAATACTTCTTCGTACATACTCTTGTAGTGTCATTTATTATCACCATTATTTCAAACGCTGATGAAAATTAACCTTGATTAACGTACCGATTATAACACAATAATGATCCCGTTAGGTTAAAGCTCAACGGATTTATTCCGTTGTTGTTTTCTTTGACACGTGACGAAATATTCTTTTCGTGTCACGACGCAAAGAAGGGGTATAACGAATGGATGATAAGTTTCAGAGGGAATGTGTTACGAGGTTTAGGAAAAATAAAAAGAAAAAAGAAAGAGAGATTGTTATATCTTCTCAACGCATCTCCTACAAGGTTATTCGTTGCGAACATTGCTCAGTATTTTAGCAATTCTTAACGGCGTAGATATCACGCGTGGGTGCGCCTTTACGTCTGTGATCGTTTTTTGTCAATAAGTTGATTCTTTCTAACTTCATTTCTTTATATTTTCAATCTTTTTAGCATTTAATTAATGGTCTTTTGTACCAACATTTATTACTTTAGTATTAAACAATTATATATAATAATAATAATATAATTGAATGTTTCATAGAAAAGTCGAACTTTAAATTTGATGATTAATATTGATTTGCTTGTTTCATAGCAAAATTGATTAATTTTGTATCTAATGATTGATTACAATAAAATAAGATAATAATCTGATTGATGAATGATTGTAGAAATTAGGGGAGAAAAAAAAAGTAACATGATCTATATTTAAAAGTTGTGTTAATTGATGTCCAAACCGGCGAATATATAGGATTTTTTTCCAAGTAAACTTACAATTAGTATTATTGTTTTATCATTGACTTCCATATAATTCACTTGAATTTTCATTGAAACGTGAATATCCTCATATAAATCGAAGTCATATTATATCTAATCTAAAAGTAAAGAAGAAATGTACGAGGACAAAAGAATAAAGACACACCCACTTAGTTTGTAATACCTTTTAATGATTCCGAATTCTTTCCTCAATCTATAAATTTTATCTTTTATTTGTCCTTTTTTTTTTTTACTTATCGCGATGACTCTCATCAGATATGTATTGATACGTATTGAGACGGAAATGAGTCAACAAATGAACACAAATAACACTAAACTATTATTAATACATATATTCTAATTGTTAACAATCATTTATTATTGTACTTGTTCTATATAAATATATATATATATAAAATTGAAACTGATTGAAAGATCTAGTTTAAAGATAACATGTACCGTTGCATGTAACAACGACTTAGAATTTGCAATAAGAGAAGTTGTTTTATCAGATGTTCAAACATAACGGATGATTATAGTGAATGCCAACAATACTCTACTAACAATATCGATCTAAACCTCTGGTATATAATGTAAGCAAATGTATCTAAATTTCTCTTAAGAAAGGTGTTATTGGGATCGTATGTATGTATGTATTTAGAGATACATAGATACATACATAGATATATACGTTTTCCGCATGCGTCTATCATGCCGCACGTAATCGAACGTTGAGATTTTACATAAGCCTCCGTTAAGATTCACAAATGCGTTTTATTTTCTCACAGGTATCTTCTCAACTTAAATGCAATACCGTCATCAAGCAAGTTCGTTCGAGGAACTTTTAACTATCAACGTATGTATATATCTCCTTCATCGCACGTAAAGTTCAACGACAGGATTCTATAATCTATGGCTCGTTTTATTCGATTATATAATTATTGGATAATAATCAAAGGAGATGAAAAAGAGAGAAAGGACGTCGACGATGTCATATGAAATTATAGCTTAAGAGATATAAGAAGTTATCTTAATCATTATTGCAATCGAATTTTACGATTAAACTTAATATTTGATCATTTTTTCTCTATGTAATTCTGATCATATAAAATAATATTTTTAATGGTCATTAAATACATTATTGATCAGCAGAAACTAACACCTGTGGCTATTTTTCATAGATGCAATACATCCGCGTGAGTAAATATCATTAAAATATTCTAATACTTCTTTAAAGCGTGTTAGTGTAAACAACATTCGGGTAACAAAAGATGTATTGATAATACGTTTCCGATGAACAATGTGGTAAGAATCATCAGCTGATCGTCGTTCGCCATTTTGGTATCATCATAATAAGGACTATATAGATTATTAAAATACATAAAATGAACTGTTGAAAGTATGAAATATTTATATAAATCGATTACGCATGAAATCTAGCAACTTTTTCGAAGAACCATTGGGGGAAGGGAGCCTCGGGGGTGAAAGTCTTATGTCAGAGCATGCATCTCATTATATATACATACATACATACATACATGCATATATATATATATATCCACACACAACGAACCACAAGCATTTGCTTATATTTCTCTCGCACTACTCTACGCAGAACTGGTTTCGCTCCCACGGAAAGTCCGAGAAGGCAAGGAGTCCTTGCTTTATTACGAGATTCTATCAAAGAAGATAGTAGTAGTAGTATTAGTAGTAGTAGTAATAATAGTAGTAATAGTGGTAGTAGTAGTAGTAGTGGTAGTCGTAGTAGTAATAGTAGTAGCAGTAGCGTTTAAGATTTTAAACGGACGTTCTTTACCCGATAAGGTATCCAAGAATAATAACGAAAATATCTAATTTCTTCTTTGTTTTGCCCGTGAAATGCGTTCCCGTCGCAAATTTATAAACAAGGACGTCTTCTTTCGATTTGTGCGCGTTGTATATATATCTGTCGACCCAGTTTTCATCTTTCCAAGGTGGCCAAGAGATCAAGCGAGAGGTAGAAGCTTTTGCTTACATTTGCAATATATGTGATGCTATATAGGAGTAATAAAGTGCGAAAGGGAAAGTACACTAAAAGTAAACAATTAATTATAGGATATACAGGATGGGCCTAAAAGTTTCTAAGCGATCTTAGTAATTAATTATTCTTTTTCAAGACTTTTTAAGTTTTTTCTTTTTTTATCTTTCTTTTTTGAGGTTGTAAAATTACAAATATAGGGACTTTTGACGTCCATCTTGCATATACGTACGTGTGTGCGTGTGTGTGTGTTGCGTATATATTGGTTAGATCTTTTTAATTTATAATTATTAAGTGGGGATAATATTTGGATTTTACAAAGTAATTTTTAAAATTTGTCATACTTATAAATTAGAACATTTTTTGTTGTTATTAAATGATCGTGAAAGAAAATTCGGATGTTAATAATCAAATGGAATGATTGAAACGAGACACTCAATAAAACGGTGGCCACAGTGAGAGGAAGATGCAATGACAAGTAATGTCGGTAGACAACGGTGGCGACATTCCTTTGGCGCCTTTGAGGGGCGACCAAACAAACGGTAAATCTGCACGCGTAAACCACATCTCCTCGTCTTTTAACGAAGTCCCAGGTTAGGTCGATTCGCGGTGACAAGTCTGGAATGTCCGTATTCCTCTTGCTGTAGGTACTGTACCACGGTCACTTCGAAGTGTGAGAAAATGATCGAAGAGAAAGAGATACCGAGTTCGATGGACTTGGAAAAACTTTATTCTCCATCTTAAAGGTCAATCGATTGTTTCTCTGACTACATATTTATACGCTTCGCTAAGCGTTTTAATCGTGTTATATATTTTCTTATATAGAATACAATTTTATGAATTAGAATTATTAAAAGTTATTAATTAATTAATTAGAGATAAGATAAATATAAAATTCAGGAAGAAAAAGAGAATTTTTTAAATAATTATTTGAACAATAATCTTAACCATTTATACAATTCAATCAATTTTTGTTGCTCTTAGAAAAAAACAAATTATATAATGTGAAAGTTAAAAAATAACAATATTAATTAGCATAACTATTGTATACTAAAAATAAATATAATTACTATTTAGTAAACATTAATTTTGAAATATGAACTAATATAATATAGCGTTGTGGATAATTGAAAAAGTTGTAGAAGTGTATGTATATTACTTAAAAGTTACGTGACTTTATTAAGTTAACGAATCAGTTAACGAAGTGCTGTTAGATCTACACGAATGTCTATACATGTTTCGCTCTTTTATTTTCTTCTCTTCTTCCGCCCCCACTTTATTCTTTGTCATAGCTCGAGTGGATCGTGAAAGGAGTTAGTTCCGGTGGACGGAGCGTTCTTCCGGTTGTTTTATACGGTACCGCTATATATCGTGTCGAGTAAGGTACAATTATAATAAAAACATGGAAGAGATTATTAATACGAGTTTCCCCATTTGTTAATATATGTAAAACTCGTCATAGATTTAAGCATTTTTCTTTTGAAGAACTTTTCTTTTTTTTTTCTTTGTTCTTTTTTCTTTTTCAATATTCCTTTATACCTATATCATATTTAAAAGAGAGTAGCGTATTGAAGAACATTACCGTTAGAGAGTATAATGGTCTTCAACTATTATCAGTGCTGAGTAAAAGGAAACAATAAAACTCTACAACATAAACTGTTCTTTCACTCGTAAAAGTCATTGCGCTAAGGTTTAAAGTAGTACTGTTCTAGGAGTCATCATTTTAATTGAATTTTTAGAAAGTAGGTGAGAGAGGCATAAGAAACATTAGTTTGTGTCTCCTTTATTAAGAAAGAATTCAGTTCCTGTAATTTTGTTCCAAACCATGATTTTTCATTAAGAGCAATCTTATAACAAGAAGAAGAAAAGAAAGAGAGAAGGATATTAAGAACTGTTAGATATTGCCTAAAATCATTTGCCAAATAAGATGGACGCAAGGAATGTAATATATGCAGTGTAGATTCGATGTTTTTCTATCATTACGAGGATACGAGCTTTCAGATTTCGATGTCAGTCATTTTATAAATAAAACGATTTAAACAGTAACATTAGCTGATGTTAAAAATAATACAAATTTTAAACTTATTTTTTCTTTTCTAATTTATTGATCGTGCGTCGAATTTTGAAGATTCACAAAATAAAAAATGAATAAAAATGATCTTAATATAGAGAAGTACAAGATGATAATAGAAGATAATAAATGTATAAATCGTTTTCATATTATGATATTACATACGCGCGCGTGCGTGTCTGTGTATGTACATATATCGACGTAAAACGCATGTTAAAAAATCACACGATTGTTCCAATGACGAATCGTTAAACGCAGCAGATAACTTGCGATAAGTTTGTGCAAGTGTATTAACCATTGAATTATCGTATTATCTATACTTACTTTCTGTCCGCACAAGTATTATGAGCGTGGTTCTTGTCAGTGATTGGAGACGTCATGGACGTCTCGTATCAACGTTCGATTTCCGGCATGGATTTTCCATTAAAATGTTCTAACGCGTACTCCGCGCAAATTTTGTTGTTTATTACTATATTGCATCTATTTTTTCATCTCTTATCGTCTAACTTGATAAAGATAAAAAAGAAAAGAAAAGAAAAAAAGTAATAACAAGTCTGCCAGTGCGAACAATAATATTAGTGTAGTCAACGTGAAAAGGTGTACAATCTTCTTCTATTTTTGCTCGAGTTTGTCCCTAAAATTCGTTTACGCGTATGTGTACATCGTGTATCTGTGTTTGTAAAAAGAACAGTGAAAAGAAATGTTTCCGGTTACACGTCATTGGCTTGCATCTTGCATACAAGCTAAATTCTCCCCTAACATCTACGTAAGTCTTCGCAAAAAATTTCTTCTTCGTTACAATACACGTGGATATTGACGTTGTTGGTCGAACCGGATGCCTGCCATGTGTTTAAAGTTCGTAGACATTTGATAAAAATGGTCTTGTAGTGGGGAGAGTCTTATGGTGGGGATGGTCAAACTAGTAAGTCAGGTCTATCTATGGTTTCCTTATTTTAATCGGAACATTCTGCATATATTCTCTTCGTATTGTTAACTTTAATTGTTGTTCCATTAATAAATGCTTAACACATTTTATATGCTTATTCTTTTGTATAAGATGGGCTATAAGTTTCTAGACGACTCGAAAAATCAATTACTTTTTTTCTAATTTATTTGACTAATTTGTGTTTTTTTTTTCAGATTGTAAAACTGTAAGCTTAGGAATTTTTGACTTATTTAGAAACTTTCGGTCCATTCTATACATAAAACTTCGATATATTTAATTGATTTGATCACGTAAACAAGTTCGTACACGTGGAGTGTCCTTTAAGACGTCATATTGATAATTACAATTTTATGACAGACAACAGATTGCTTTCAATCGGTTTATCGCTTTTATGAGACAGGGTTTAGATTTGATGTTATATCACGGGGTTATTTTAATAATATGCGTATAAAAGTGTGAATATTTCGAGTTTCTAAGAAAAAAATTTTCTCTGCGAATGACATTTCAAGTGCCGAACTGTGTGTGCTATTGGGCTCTCACGAAAGAGCAGGAAGAGAAACTGGTTGGTTAGTGAGTATATTGAACTCGTATATTCAACGCATGCAATCGATCGCCGGAAACTTGAAAAATTTTTTCTTAACTTTTTTAAAACAAAATCCTTTAAGATATCCATTTTAATGACGTAACCTATGTCCGAAAGTTGCTTGAGAGAGCTTGTTTTAACTTCGATATGAAATGTTAATCGATGAAAAATCGATTTTAGTTGAATAGTTGGCTTGTTTATTAATATTGGAATGTTTTTCGGATATAAAATTTTACTGCAGTGAGTTTTTTATTATATAATGAATTACTCGATTGTTTTTGATAAGTTAAGAATTTGTAAATTATAAAATTATGTGGAATATCAAAAATATAGTTTATCTAAAACATAATTTTTGATACTCTTTATAATTTCATTTACAATCCAAATCAATCGAGGAACAATGTCTTTATTATCTATGTAACAATAAGATTGTTTATAATCTCTGAAAATAAGTTTCTTAAGAATGAAGTTTACATAATTGGACAAGATTATTCTATATAATAGAAAACTTTTTCACTTATATTATAATTGCACAAGTCAAAATATGTAAGTCGATCTTAAATATATCGAGCTTATTTTATTATAATTTACATTGTACAATGGTACATCCAAGACAATGAGTTTCTCAAAATTGCAAATTTTCATGTTATCCCAATTTTTCTTTTGACACTTTCTTACTGAAGACACCAAGATCATAATACTTATCTCTGTGACCGAAATAACTGAAATAATGTCGCGAAGTTTAATTTTGAGAAAACGCACGTGCGAACATTTTCGTCAGCAATGAGAGAAATGGATACGGACAGAGAGAAAGAGATAGAGAAAGAGAGAAAGAAATAAAAAGAAAGAAAAGACAACGAAGTACATAGACGACGAAAGGAGGAGAAGAGAGAAGAAAGCTAAATATACTCTGTGAGAGCAGAAAAGGCAAGATCCCCCGCCTAGACGGCCGCTTGCTTTGCCTGCCTTTAACTATCCGTCGTTCTTACCATTCGTCGTTTCCTCGCTTCGCTCGTCGCAACTCTAATCTCCTCGTCATTGGAGTTTTCGCGATTATTTTCGAATAGAATATTTCTACACAACTATTTACTTATTAAATAAGTAATTTCATATTAATTTGATGCTAAAGAAAGTTCACATTCAAACGCATGCCATAAATAATCGAATCGAAGAACGTTCGTCAAGCGAGAAAAGAAATGAATTGGCGGGAAATTCAAAATCATCAAATCTTTTAATCGTTCATTTGTCGAACTTAATTAATTTTGTTCTAAATCGAAGTTTTGAAAGTGTTACTTTTGTGATTAAATTTGAGTGATTAATAGTGTGTTCGATTGGCGGGAACTTTGAAATTGTGAAATATTTCGCCTGGTCGATCGTATATCTAATTATCGAGTTATTTTATTGTTCTTTTGTTCAATGGATGCTCTTATTGGGATAGAAAACTGCACGAAGAAAACCAGCCGGTAATTTCGAACGTGGAACGAAGCCCGTTCGAAGCACGAACAAGAAGAGGGTCAGCTTTATTCGATTACCCGATGATGTGCTTCGTGTGAGAGAAAAGTTTTCAAGAAATTTTTCTCGTAACCTTTTTTCTTGTTTGTTTTGTTTTTGTAAATTTATCGAGGAGAAAGTTTCTAATAGCGTGCATTTCTTTTCCGTCGAATCAATCTTATTCGGGTAATTATACGTGAAGTGTGACTTATCTCGTGGGAAATAGTAAATGATTTATAATATTGCATTGGAAAACGATATAATCTGATTACGCAAGAAAGATATCTAGTCTAATTATAACGTTAATTATTATTCGTTATAATTGATCGTAAAAATGATAAATCTTATCGAGCTTACAAAATTATTATCAAGGTACACATATATGCATCGAGTACAATCGTTTTAACAAGATCTATGCGCGAAGAAAATTGTGTGTAGGATATATACGACTTTACGAAGGATTGTGGTTAATTCATAGTGAAGGATATAATATGTCTAACTGACAAGAAGAAGCCTTGAGAGATAAGAATTCGACAAATTTATGTCGTATATCTTTAAGTTGTTCATTAGCATTCTTGGTAAATAAAAGATTCCAGGTGATCGATGCATGTTTCAATTCAATATTTCATTATGCAATTTTGCTTATAACGTTTTTATATGAGTACTTAATGAATATTACAAAATTTATATTAAAAACTGAAATATATTTTCAGCAGAAAAATTCACTTATAAAAATTTCATAAGCTTTTATGAAATATACGTACGTCAAAAAAATGATTTAGATATCAATATGGCGGTCGAGTCTGAGAACGTTTTCACGAATGCATACACGTACTCACACTCGTACATATATGTATGCGTATCTACATAGAAGAAATACAGCGTGCAGCGTCCGCATGGGAGTTGTGCAATCGCGACGCGCGTACACGCGACGTAATACGGATATAATTGTTGAACACGATTGTATAATACGGCTTCGAATGTGGATCCAGTCATTGCCGGAACGTCGTTCCGATGTCATGCTCAGTGTTATTCGTCCCGACATTTTGTCACATTCGTGAGTCGACGTGCTAAATTATATTTCTTTTGTGTCTCTTTTCTAATTTTTTTTTCTCTCTTTTTTTATTATTTTTTTTTTAATTCAGAAATATCATAGATAATTTGGTTGTTAAAATATCGATAAAAGTTTAATGTGTACTTAATATTTACATTAACGATTAATATCATTATATTATGTCTCTCGTACGTTTCATTAGTCAATCTGTAAAAATATTTAGGTAAAGTATTGAATTATGACAACGAAATATTTTATTTTAAAATTAATTAGGTTTGTAAATTAAGTATTGTTAATGATAGAAAAGATGAATATTCGTAATTGTTCTATTTCTTCTTCTGTAGCTTTTTCATTGTTATCGTCGTTGGATATTTCTTTTTATCTGGTATTTTAATTACCACAAAGAGATCGTAAAAAGACAAAACCTGATTCGTTGCGACAAGAAAATCGTTAACGTTGAACTAAACTAACGTTGAGATAAGTTAGTCTTCCCCTCCTCTCTTTTTCTCTCTCTTTTGAGGCGAATCCATCGGAAGAACAATAAATTTGTGAAAAGTAGAGCGCGCGCTTGAAACTGGTCGTGTCTCCTCCACGGTTTACATAATCCAACTCTAGCGTAGAACTTGTTTTACAGTGCCGATGGTATAGAATAGAAAATCGCGATGTTTCATCGTGTTTAGGTGTAAAAAAGAGAAAAACTATGACGAAAGAGGAAGAAAAAGTGAATCGTGAATCGTCGACAGGATTGGACGTCATCTTCGTTTAAGCGAATCCTATCGATCGTAGACGAGTTTTTACGATCTTGAAACATTTAAATCGCTGTCGTTACATTCCTCGTCGTTCTGTTTCTATCGAAGAACGTTCTGCGAATGAGCTAAACGGGCGTGTGTGACGACACTGTGTTTACGTAGTAAATGTATTTACTTTCTGCGTTAGCTAAACGTTAATGATCAATAATAATCGATTTTAACGATTCGAATCTTTGACTCGAAGAAAATAGTCTCTTTCTGTGTTTTTGTATTTTTCTTTATATATATGTGCTTTTTTTTTTTAATTTATTTGTTTAATCATTAAGTCTAATATTTGATCAATGCGATTAGATTGTGAAACATCGTGCTAGAAATTAGTATCATTATCGAGGAACCTTGAAAATTTCTCTTTGTCTGTACCAATGGAAATAAACGTAACGTTTTGTCCTCTGGTTAATAACGGAAACGGATAGGATTTATTTATTTCAAAAAAAAAAAGAAAAAAGAAAGAAAGAAAAAAAAGAAAAAAGAAAAAAAAAATGATGCGTCGAAAAGAACTCTAACATTGTGTTCTAGATCGAAACACGAACTTCGCTAGAGCGTAACCTTCCCATGAACGGATTCTCCGATGTCGAAGAGAAAACAACGTTTGCTACGAGAGAAAAGTTTCACGAATCTACTCGGAAATACTTTCTATAATTTGTAGGATACATATATATCTATGTGAAGATTCTTTCCGAGAAAATTATTCTATTTTTTTTTATTTTTTTTTATTTCTTTTCTTTTCATTTTTTTTTATACATGAACAATTTGACGAAGTTAATTGAAAAACTTTAAATTGAGTGAATTTTTGAAGTGATCATTGATATGAAAAACACTTTGGAATGGAAGAAAAAATACTTGTGCAACTTGTTTTTATCTTCCTCTATGAGATAATTGGATTTCTTTGAAATTGAAATGAACGAAGTGCGTCATGTCTGGACGAGCTTACGATCATCATCGAAAAGCTCGACTTTAAATTCTAATATGAGTAACGAAGGTAATCGAGTTTCAACGACGACTTGGTACGATATACCAGCACCGATAATAATACATTGTCGTGATTTCCGTGAGAACGAAGTTGAGATGATTAATGAGAAAATGGAAGATCGAAAGTGTCAAGAAGATAATGAGAAACCTATGTGTGTTTCTTCGATTGTTTCGAACGACAAAATTCATGTCGAAGAAGCTTTGTATGAAAACAATATGAATATAGCTATACAAGATAACTCGAAAGATATTCAGGATGAATCGAGATTATTGAAGATTATCTCTAACGATTTGAAAACAACCGAAGAAACTTCGTTGGAAGATAAAAATAAGATACACAGTAGTAGCGTTGAATTAATGGCAACGACTTTCGTGAAAACCGACGAGCATGGAATGCCAACGATAAGTTTCAGCTTTCTTCAAGGTGATGAATTACTCGAAAGGAATACTCAAGAGATAGATGAAATTTCAATGGAAGATAAAAACGATGTTATCGAGGAATCGACTCTGGATCGATTATACGATTTTCCTAAAAAATCTTCTAATATCAATAACGATAACGAAACGACGAAAGACAACGAACGTAAGATCGAAGAAAATTCTGAGAATGTAATTAGCGAGTTATATGATAAACCAAAAGCATTGTCGAGTCAAAAATTAATCGACGTTACGAAAAAATCGGATAACGATATAATTGATAAGGAGATTATTATCGAAAAAAAATTTATTCGTACTGCGAATAGATTACATGGATCTTCCGTTAGATCCTTGAAATTGAGAAAACATAAGAAGACTTCTGAAAGTGATACCGGAATTACTTCAACGTCTGGTTGTTATTCGGATCCTGAATGCTCGAACGATACTGCGTCTAACGTATCACGTGGTCGTCTGAGATCAGAGAAACGTAAGTTGGGTAAGGCTTGGGGTAAAATGAGGAGTTGGTTAAGAGACGAGAAGAGCAAACTCAGTGAAGTTATTCAGCGACACGCTCGAATGCAAAACGTCGGTGCGATGATCAGTGACCCTAACGATGATCATGATTTATCTTTCAAGGACACCAAGTTGAGCAAGGGCAAGAGATATGCTTCTTATGATCTAACAAAAGCTCGAACTCAAGAATTAGGTTCTATCACGAGAGTCGAAGAGTTTGGTTTCTCTTCGATAACGAAGGAGACCAATGACGATCATGATAATTCATCGAACGTTAACAGACATTCGAATTCAGGCTCACCAAACTCTGATAGAATTTTTATCGATGATATGAATCCGGAAGAAAACATGATCGTAAGCAGAAGGAATGTATTCTGTAAGACCGCTAGCTCGGATGATATCCTTGGTAATGGAAAGAGGAGTTCGCTTCTACCTGTCTCGTTCAGCATGGACAAACTCTGTTCCGATACGGAGAACGATGAGACTTGTATTGCTAGTACCGAGCTCGAAACGACAAGGGATCGCGCTGGGAAAGGCGGCATGATTAAGAGGAGAATGTTGGGGTCAATCAGAGGGTTAATGGCCTCCACTCATCTCCTACAGACGACCAACGATATTCACGAAGAGGTACAATCGTATCTAGTTTTTCAATCTATATGTCTACATGTACTTACATATAATTAAATATTTTTTTCTTTTCCTTTTTTTTTCTTTCTTTTTTTTTTCTTATTTTTTAAAAGAACATTTTCATAGAGGAAACAATTTTGTGCAAAAAATTCATGTTATCTAGAACAAAAACCTGTTAGAATATACGGCACTGCGTTAGATATCCTTGAATCAATATCTACGTAATTTTTAGTATTAGCTATTGCACTATACGTTTGATCATTATCCTGTATTTTAATCGCACGAATATATGCAGATACTATGATTCACTATATCCGCTACAAGCACGATCTCTAACTCACAGACAGAGTTATAAGTGACGGGATACTGTTGTACCCTCCTCCACTTACAATCAGACACCATTTAAATCGACGTCACATGGACGATCCATTCGATCGTAAACCATAGATCGTACGTATGTAAATATATACAATGTTGTACATACGTACATACATACAACACCGTAGGAATAATTTCGTCCAATTTACTTTCATTTATTTTTCTGTTCCCATAGATTTTTATATCGACTTACTATTTGTTTATTTCTTCTTTTATTAATTATACAGTTTTTTTATGAGCTATTTTTATTCCATTCAAAAAAAAAAAAGAAATAAATAGATTTTTGGTAAAAAATAAAAACAAGAGAAATAATAATAATAATGTTTGTTGAGGGATGAAAAAATAAGCTCGCCATTTTGTTATATTGTTTAGAAAATGATGAACCATCGATAAATCTATGGCAAAGTGTAAATAAGCGAAATGGCCTTTCGCTTTTTCCGCGAAGTGCTATCGAACCTTTCACTTTTACGAAAGTCCGTGTGATCGTATTGCAAAATGGGTATCTTACGGTATTATTCACCGAACTACTTCCCTTTTTTTCCTTCCTTCCTTCCTTCCTTCCTTCCTTTCTTTCTTTCTTTCTTTCCTTCCTTCCGGTGAGAATATATATTGCGATTTAAATTTAATAAGCGACGTTTTATCACTTTTATCTTATTCCAATGTTTCCATGTACCATTCTTCTCTACTTCCGACATCATTTTGCTATATTGTTATATACTTTCCAAGAGTTCAACATCCGGATTTGTGTTATATAATTCTACGTATAATTCGAATGATATTAAACTATCACCAACTTTAATAATATTGTTAGCTTTTTGTAAAAATCTTTACAATTATTTTATTATTCAAATTTGATTATGGATTAATAAAGAAAAAAAAAAAAAACAATTCGTTTAAATAGTAATCTCTTTGATAATAATATTAATCTGTTTCGTACAATTATATGAACTTTCTCTATAATCGAGTGTCAATCTCTATCTAATTCTAAATAATTGTTTGGTATGTTAACCTTTCCATAAGTACTTCATATTTTTTTCAAATAATTCTTTTTTTTTTTTTTAATCTTGCAATTGGATTTCTAAGTCATCGCAAATTTTCGTTTAGTTTTATTTAGAAGACCTTTTACTGCACGAGAGAAATGGTAGTAACATACATAAATCTAAGTGCCGAGGTATCTCTCTAAGCAAAGTCAGTTAACTACGATGGCAAGTGCGGTGTACATGGAAAGTGTGGGAAAGTTGTAGCTTGGAGAAAATAGCCGACTTTGTTTTAATCGTGCGCACGCGCGTACAAACCACCCGTGCGTATTTATGATTATTTGATTATTATGCTTTTTCAAGCTTAGAGAATATTATTTCTTATATTTTTAGATTGCTCTCATATATTTTTTTCCAATAATTTCGAGAGACTTTTTATATTTATTGTTGGTGATTTTATCTTTCGTATATAAAGAAATTCTTTTTTTTAAATATATTTCAGTTTATTATTATTATTATTATATATTGTATTTATATAATTAATTGTATTATATAATAAATATGTATATTTTTTTTAGAATGTATATAGAAGTACTATTGTTGGAAGTTTTAAAATTTTGTAGAAAATTAATAGAAAAGTGATAGAAAATTCTTCGAAATAAGTTTATTCACAATATGCAACTTTATAATATGTCGTCATACGGCAAAAAGAAAAATTCTTTCTCGAATAGAGACAGTGTCCGAGAAGGCCACTGCTCTGATTTATAAGACTTTTATCACGTATTACAACACACAAGCAGGAACGTGTTCGTTAATGAGGCTCGCTCTATTCCACATGAGGGTCATGTCGAATATCGTATTAATCACAGATAATTAATGCGAATAAATCTCAAGTTTTAAAGATCGAAACAATTTCTAATAAATCGTGCCTTTTATAAACCTACATTTCTCTTTCCATAGTTATATATACATATATGTATATTATTTTGATGAAACGCTATAACTTGAAATTGCAAAATTGTACATTTTTAGAAAATTTTATTCACTTTTACTTTTGTAGGTGGTTCCTTTAAATTTTAAATACATTCACATATTGATATGTTTTTCGAATTGGCTGTACCGAGATATCGCAGAACGTTAAATCACGTTGTGTCGTAAATTTTCTTAGTGGACCGAAGAGAAAGAAGAACGGTTTCGCTATCTCTTTTTCTCTCTTTCTCTCCTTCTTTCTCTTCACGTATATATTTGTGTACTGCTCTATAGATAAATGTGTGCGAGAGAAATTGATGTATGTATTTCCTGTGGAAGTGTGCGAAATTGAGTGCCTAAGAAAGCACTTTCTGTGATTTCCACTCTCCCTTCTTCTTCACCCTCCCCCTCTATTTCTATATTCTCTCTCTAAGAAATAATAAAAAGAAAAAAAAAATAGAAGGAAAGAAACGAGGAGTCGATTTTCTATCGAATTTGTAGAGTCAAAGTAGTTTTAAAATAACACGATTGTTCTTCTGACTTCCACGATTTCACTGTAGTAAGCTGGTGAAAACGTGTATGAGATAATAAAAGCGAAAGCAAACTATTATAAAAAAAATAAAAAAAAAAAAATGTAATGCATAAGTATATGAAATTGTTGAAAAATATATTAATTAAAGTAAAAATTCAAACATAATTGTGATATATAATAACGATGTAATATCTGCAAAAATTTGAGTATGCAATAATAATCAAAGTATAGTTGAAAAACATGTTGGTACTATTTCTTTTTTATTTAGTGTATTTAGTATATAGAAATAAAAATGATCTCCCATAGTATTATTTGATTTAAACAATAAAATATTTTGGAGATTATAATTCTATAATTTAATTCTTGTATTTTTTAATTGAAGAGTCATCTAATATTTTCTCGTTTGATTGTCTAATTGAAATCTATAATTTCTGATATTGTTATATTCATTGAGAATTAGAAAATTATTATATATAGACTTGAAAAAAAAAAAATAAAATAAAAAATAAAATAGTATCCAACAATCCGAACGAAGGTGCAAACGCGTGTCTTTGATCCAGTTTCCTTGACATTTCATTAATTTCCGTTCACCATTTCGATTATGGTTTTTTTTCGATTTTTTCCTTTTCACGTCACTGAATATAACTAAACTTCTTTACGTGTACTCACGTCTTTATGCAAGCGTGTTACCGTATTAATGAGCCGGTTTTGACCTTCTTAGATTCTAACTCGACCATGGTGGAAACTTATCTAACGATTGAGAACTAGATTCTTACTAATCATTCTTTTTTTTTATTCTTTTGGAAGTCCAGTTAGTCACATTGCAAAATCATAATCAAATTCAGAATGTCCTAAGTTTTGAATTTATTTTATTTAGTATCTGAATTTATTTTAATTAAAAAATCTTGATTTTTTCT
Source organism: Vespula vulgaris (assembly GCF_905475345.1). Taxonomy (NCBI): domain Eukaryota; kingdom Metazoa; phylum Arthropoda; class Insecta; order Hymenoptera; family Vespidae; genus Vespula; species Vespula vulgaris. Next base: position 2,470,614 of record NC_066597.1, on the reverse strand, counting down.
ATCGATAATTTTATTTTTCATTCGATTAACACATTTTATTTCATTCATTCATTCATTCATTAACATTAATATTGTATGTTTGTTAAGGGCGGCCAAAGTGGATTCGAAGATATTCGGAGATATGTTAAACAAGGTGGAGATTTTTGCAAAGAGTTGGCTTCGATTCTTCATGAAAGGTATGATTCTCCATGAAAGTTATTATTCTGATAAGTAATTATTTATAATAAATACAAAATAATTGTTCATATACATATAATAAATCGTATTATTATATTTTATGATACAATTATGATATTCTTAATGAACACAATTAAACACGTATATTTTTATATAAAAATATACAATATATAAATACATAGAAAAACTTAAATTTGTATATTCCCTTTTTTGTTGATTAGGGCTGAACTGGAAGCTACGTATGCTAAAGGGCTAAGTAAATTAAGCAGTAAATTAACTAAGGCTTGTTCCAAAGATCAAAGTAAGTACAAACTTTTGATATTTTTCTCTCTAAAGAGAATTTTAGAAAAAAATTATTTATTATTATATCTTGAAAAATATTTAATTCAGTTTTAATTTAAAAAAACAAAAAAGAAAAAATTAAACTATATATATTTTTTGTTAAACAATTGTTTTAAAGTTACTCGAATTTATCAAAAAATTTTAATATACGTACATGCACATATTTTACGTGTATATATATATATATATATATATATATATAGTTATTAATTTATTTACACAGGTGGAAACAGCAATGGAGGTGTGAACGAAGCATGGAGGTGTGTCGGAGAAGAAATGGAAGCTGCTGCTGAAGCCCACAGAGTATGGGGCATTGCGTTAGGCGAACAATTAGCAAAACCATTGAGAGTAAGTTTTATACGTTCATATATAATTATTCGATCGTGAAATAAGCTGAGACATATGTAGGCGCTGAATGACGTCATCTACATAAATTCTATCGCGTTTTACGATGATTACGACATTCATCTTCTAAAACTTTGCTGCAATTTATTCTCCATTCTTTTATAATAACATTAAGGATTTGTTTAAATCCTACAGATTTTATAGATTCTGTTTGTATAAAGAGAAACAACAAAATTATTGAGTAAAGTTCAGTTTGAAAAAATTGAAATCTTATTTTTGTTTAAATAAAAAAAATGCAGATAAAATATTTGCGTTTATAACAGATAATTTGTTAATTGTAAAATATTACAAATATATATTATTATTGTAAAGTAAAGATTTTAATGTTAACAGTTATGATTTCTTATCTTTTTAGAATTTAATTGATATTTATTAAAAATTAATGTTCACAGGTGGGTGTAGCAGAGGCTCAAGGTCGCTCGAGAAAATCAATTGAAAATTCTGTGGACAAAGCTTTAAAGTCTCTACAGGAATGGCGTAACATCGCTTCAAAGACCAAGAAGCAAAGTTTTGCTTGTGCAAGAGAGAACGAAAGGCTGCAGGATTTGGCAAGACTGCAATCTATTAGTCAAAGCCAACAAAATAATAATAAATCATCTAATCATCATATGACAGAAAAAGAAGCGAATAAATTAGAAGCTAGGAGACGAAAAGCTGAAGATTCTTCTCGTAGGGCCGACACAGAATTTTATACGGTAAGCGTAAGAGCTGAAAGAGCTAGATTGGAATATGAAAGTACAGTAAAAAAAGGATCTAAACAAATGGAACTCCTCGAAGAAGAACGTTTGAGTGCTTTGAAGGATCTTGCCAATGTATATTTGGCACATTTGCAGGCACTTGCTCCTCGTTTACAACAAGTAAAGATTTAATCACTATTAATTATATTATCATTTATAATTTTATTATTAATTCGTAATTCAATGTTTTTAGAGTGCTGATCGTTTATCGACACCGATACGAAACTGTAATGTATCTCAAGATGTGGAAATTTTGAAGAATCTTATACGTAGAACGGAAAGTAATGATATAGTCAATGCAGAACAGCTACTTCCAGATTTTTATGCAGAACATATAACGTTGGCAATGAACAGAGAACGACGAAAACAATCATTGGTTAGAATTCTGCATTTAATAAGACAAGATCTAGAAAGAGAAAGGCGAGGAAGGGAAGGATTGGAAACTTTACATAGAGCTTTTATCAAGACACCTGCATTCGCGGCTGATGAAAGTACACAAAATGTTACAGACAAATTACATCATGTAAGTATAAAAAAGGAATCTATATACCTGTTATATATTTTCTAATCAATTGTTTTTTTTCTAGATGCGTTCTATGTTACTATATTTGGAAGCTGCAAGATACAAGGTTGGTGGGACATTAGCAGAAGTTGAAGGTAGCAAAAGGAACAAGCATCCTCTAGCAGAACACATATTAGTTTCTAGAGATAAACAAGGACTTCAGCAAAGCGTTCTCAAGGTAAATAATATAAATATCTTCATAATTATTATAATAATATTTAAAAATAAATATATAATTATTATATTCAATCATTGATAATTTTTCAAGATTCCTTCTTGGGCAAGGAATGAATCTTTTGAGATACAAGATATTGATGATGAAATAGACGTACATTTGGTAAAGGGACATGAAACTGAAAATCGAGACTGGACAGATAGGACGGCTGGTGATGGTAATTCAGAAAATCCACCAGATGAAGAAGATTTTAGCGATTTTGATGAATTCAGTAGTCATTCAGAAGATAACAATAATCAAGACGTTGACGTTACGGTTGTAACACCTAAGTCAGATAGTACGGAACAGTGCAGGGCAATATATCATTATGCTGCAAATCTTAACGACGAATTAAGTCTGAATCCTGGTGACTTAATAACTGTTCATCAAAAACAGGCAGATGGCTGGTGGATAGGTGAATGCAAAGGACGAACTGGTATATTTCCTGCTACATATGTCCAAGTAATACATTAAAAGATGTTATCCATCACACAATGTATTTTGATGATTTTTATTTATCAAATACCAAGGAACAAAGTGCCAATGATTAAAAATTAAAACGGCGATATAAACGCACAAAATACGTGATTAAACCATAATTAGCTCAAAATGTAAAATTATATTAATGTTACCAACCATGTTATAAGAATATAACAGGTACTTGTGCAGTAACAATTCTTAGTGTCCTTATGCAATTTGTTTTCTTTACATTTATCGCAATATAATTTGAATGATTTTATAGCACTATGAGCTAACTGGTTAAATCCTTTGTCATTAGAAATTGTATATAAAGTAATATAAATGTTGCCAATTGTAAATATTAGTCAAAATATAATTTAAATGCGATACGTACAAGTATGAACGCTATATATAAATAGAATTTTTAAGATAAAAAATGCATTTATTTACGAAAATAATATCTGTATATATGTTATGACCTTTCCATTGTTTGTCATTATTCATGATGCCCGCCCGTATTATGGACCCTGCCCATAACATATATAATAAAATTATGTATTTCTCTTTCTCTCTCTCTCTTTTAATCCTCAAGTTCATCAATATAATCGATTTTCAACTGTTTCTTAACTTCTTTTGATAATTCTGTTTCATTAACTAAAATAATCGCATTAATTTTATCATATATTCAAAGTTTGTTATATTAGCAATTTGGAATAGTATTTACCACAATATGGTGAACTATCTGAAGTAACTAAAAAAAAAGTTCCACGATGAGGATAATTCTCTGCTTTAATTCCCATTTCAATGCAAACATCTTTGTTACATGGTTTAGATATTATTTGTTTTATATTTCTATATGTCAAATCCCAATAATGTGACCAGAAACTACAATTATTCGTAGAAGTTAATAACAGAGATTCAGTAAGATATATATAAGAACGACCGTGACTGCATATCGCTTGTTGAATAACTGAAAATAAATAATTTCTCTTATATTATAAAATTATCTAAAAGACATTATATTATCTTACATGTTTGAGGAATAGGTAAATAGCCAAAGTATGTTCTGTTGGATTCAAAACAACCTGGTTGACTTTGTCCACCATTAGGATAGAAATCTACATGACCTTGACATATTAATTATTAATAAAATAGAACATTACTAATAAAAAATAAGCTATAACAAATATATAATATCAGTAAACAAACCAATAGGCTCTGGTAAACCTAAGCCAAGATTAGAGTGCAATTTTCCATTAGTATGAATTATATCAACAAATGGTGCATCTGTTTTATCTAAATGAATGGAAGAATCTGTATTTCTGAAACATGGTTGTGCTGGATCTAGACCAGTAATTCTATGTATGATCCAATTACTTTGTCTTTTCTTAAATTCTTTTGCAGCAAAGCCACAAATATGTGCTCCAAGACTATGGCCAATTAAATGTATAGTACCCCAATCAGATGCAACTGTTGTTGCATTTGTAATATGTTCTAAAAATCTTTATAGACAAGAATATTATTCAACTAACTATTATAGATGTCGAAAATGAATCACTTATATACAATATACCTTGAAATTTGATATCCAACTGTTCTAGTATTAATGGCAGCTTTATAATAATTCCATGTATTACCTCCTGCACTCCAATCCACGACTATTACATTAACATCATTCTAATAAATATAGAAACAAGATAAATACATGAATATGTTTTTAATAAAACAGTTAAGTTTTTGTACAATACCCATTTAAGAAATGCCTTTTCCATTTCACTGATCCATTTCTCATTGCTGTGAGATAAAAATCCATGTACTATTATAATAGTTTTACGTTCTATTTTAAAATCTGTCCATTCTAAACCAAACTGTTTACCAATATACACTTGTACTCTGTTTGGCTGATTTCTCGAAGATAAAAGAAATTGAACATCTAACATCTTTGATCCAGTAGCTTTATCAGAAAAAAACCATGATAAAGCAGTAGCAACTGTTTTTCCTAAACCAAAACAATCTACTTCTTTGTTATTAGATGTAGAATCTACAAAATTAGCATGAGTTTCATTTATCCATGTGTAAGTAAAATTTGATAAACTTTCATTTAACGAATTTGTTCTATTGTTCAAGCAATTGCAATTTACGATTAAAACATTATTTAATGCAATTGTCAATACTATATATAATAACATTATGATACTGATATTGAACACTTCAGACACAGACAAAAAATATATGGATTTAAATTGATTTTATTAACATTTCCACGACGAAGCGTTTTGGGATATAGTTACTTTGTGAATATTTTTTTAAATTTAGAATATATAAATAGAATGATATAATAAAATGATATAAATAGAATGATATAAAATAATGTAATACGTTTGAAAACTATAGAGTGATATTCGTTACATCTGAACTGAATGGATGATCCTTTTCAACTGAGAAGCGATTAGTTACTACTAGCCGATGTTTGTAATCATTTCTTTCTCTTGTATTCTAAATAAACATAAGATAAGAAGTCAGATATAGGCGATCACGTATACGTGATACTCGCCGTGAAAAATATCAAAATATATGACCTTTCGTCTTATGAATTTAGACAAATCATCATCATCATAAAGCAAGATAATACCATATAAACATAAACAGTAAATATAATACTTTCTTCGTTACATCGTTTGATCAATCTATATACTGAAACATTTTTTTATTAATAATGTTAGATATCATATATGTACAAATGGTTTGTTATTTTTCTATATAATTATATATCTTTAGACAAAAAAATTAAAAAAAAAAATGTATATTTATATAGTCAGATTTTGATTCTTTTTCTTTCGTTTTTTATTTCTTTTCTTACATTCCTGTAAAAAAAGAAAAACGTTGATTATTAATTAATTTTATGCAATGATATTGCTATCTTCATATTTATAAAAATATATATATATAAATCCTTACTTTTGGTTGCATAAAGTTTGCTTGACTTGCTCCATCATTAGTGATACTACCACCTTGGAAAGTGTTATTAAAGTCAACAGATTTATAATCAAATGTTTCTACAGGAAGCATTCCTTTTTGTCTTAATTCTTTTGCATTTGCTTTTTTCTCTCCTTTTTTACGTTCCCTGTAAAAAAAAAAATAAAATAAATATATGAAAATTTATTTATATGGAGTTAAATGAGTATCAATTAATACCTTAAAGGTTTAACAGTTAAATTTTGATCATATGAAACGGTTTGTACAGTTAATTGTTTATTCTGTTCATTCGTTGTATCTTCGGTCATAAGTAATTCTTTGTTTACACCTTGCATTATCTTTTTGTTCAAAGATGGAATTGGTGTAGACAAATTACTATCAGACCTTTCATCTGATGAATCTCTCACAGATGAATCTCGTTTTCTTTTTCTTCCAGGCATTTGTTTTAGTGGAATAGAGAAGTTTTGGTTTTTTTTAAGACTTGAACTTTGATCCGATGTAGTTTGATCAGAAAGAGATTTCTGACCAGTCTTGAATATAGATGAAGATGCATCTTTGATTTTCAATTTATTTAATCTTTCTTCTTCTTCTTCATCTTGTTTTTGCCTATCTTGTTTTTCTTGTTCAGCTATCATAGGCATTACACGTTTGTATCTTTCAAAGGGACTAATAAATATGAATTTTTTCTTTCTATTGTGTTCCATTTCATTAGAAGTTGATTGTTCACCCTAAAAAATTATAATTTATATTTATGTTTATAATTTATAAATATATGATTTTTTAATTTATATAATATATATAATTATATATATTACAAATTACCTCAGATGAATTTGGGCTATCAAATACTGTAATATTATGTTTTACATTAATATTGCAATTTGGTATTTCTTCTATTTCTAATTGATTTGATTCATCTAACAGACAAGGCAAATCAGCTCTAACTTCTGTACCACTTGGTATGTCATGAGGAGAATAAGCCCAAGCTTCTGAGTTTATTGCATGGTTTTCTCGAACAAATCGTTGTCTAATATCATTTTCTTTTACTGGTTTTATTAAAGATTGATCTCGTGCTTTAAGTATGATCTTATGAAGTTTTAATAGATTCTGACGAAGCAATGGTGGAATTGGATTACAGCAAGCTAAAATACCTTGCATTTCACGTGGTAATGTCTCGGCTATGTTTAAGAGCATATGATTTGGTAAAACATAACCAGTGCTATCGTCTTCTTCTCTAGCTGTCATGTCTCTCCATTTATGTAATTCTTTCAAAGCATAAATTTGTTTATTATTAAATAATTTTTGACTTTTCCTATACATATCCATATAACTTTCTTCGGTCCATATTGGCTTTATATAAGTTAATTTACATATCTCTGTACTTCTATCATATACAGCTTTTAAAATGTTAGTCTTTCCATTTGAAGAATCAATTAATGCATTTCTTAAAATATCTTTAATATGCAATAAATAATGTGTATCTTCTCTTGCATATTTTAAAAGTTCATCAGGTAAAGGTCTTATACGCCAATCAGCTAGTTGAAAATGTTTGTTTGGATCTATGTTACAAAATCGTTTCAAAAGATAAGCTAAACTTAAATATGGTAAATTTAGTTGCTTAGCAGCTTGATGAGTATCAAACATGTTTACTACATATATAGATAGATCTCTTTGAAGCCATTGAATATCAAATTCTGCTCCATGGAATACTTTTAGAATAGTAGATTTCGTAAAAATCTCATTCAGCTCATGTAATTCTGATCTTAATGTTAATGTATCAATTATGTAGTCAGTATCACCGGTTGATATTTGCATCAAACAAGTTATACCTTGAAAACTTCTATAAGAATGATGTTCCAAATCCACAGCAATCTCTTGATATCTTTTTAAATCATTTAATAAAATTTTGATATCTTCTGGTTTGTTTATCATTATTAATGGAGTTTCATGTAATTCTTTATATTTAACAGGTTCTTCTTTTTGTAATTGATTTTCTGGAGGTTGAAACTTATTCAATTCAAATTCATAAGGATGACAAAATACTTCTCCATCTTCAGTTTCTTCTAAATAAATAGCCAATGGTTTTAAAGAATTTGGCTTATCTTTAATTTTAGGTTGCCAAGGTTTTAAACTGTTATCAATTTTATCCTTGAAAGTTAATTGCGGTCTTTGTATATTTCGTGCAGTCAAGAGACGCACTGCTTGTGCAGTTTTAGACTTGTCCAATAATCGTTTGCTGTTTGTAGATGATGTTAGATTCCAACTACCAGTAACATCCTTCTTAGTTTGTGATACAACTAATTCTATTTCAGGATTTTTTAAAATACCACATTCTTCATCCATACATAAACCTGCCTTATCTAGAAACACATCATTTGCTTCCAATAAAAGTTCAAACTTCTCTTCTATATCGCGTCTTTCTATATTACCGCTCACTCCTGATAGTTTAATTATTTTTTGCATCATTTTTAATAGCCTCTCCGAATCTCCCTTTCTTGCTTTATTAAAACTTGGGAAACATTCATAGTAATTAAAATTCTCTCCAGTGGGTAAATTATTTGCTGCTTTGATTCCTTCTCTAATAGCATCAAACACTTCCTTAAGATAATCATCGAACGTAGCAAAACCTGCTATAACTTGTTTATCTTCGATATTTTCTTTTTTTTTTCTTTCATTGTCAATTATAAATATCTCATTATTATCATCCCAATTTTCTGTTGTTTCCATTGTATTAGATACTCACATGAACTAATAAAAATTAACTTTCGTTATTTTTAGGTTATGATTTCAATGCTGTACACGATATACTATAGCTTCGAATTGTGGCGCCTTCTTTTTTAGATCACAATCACCATTAAAATAACTTGTTCATTTTATTAAACAATTTCAATAAACAAAAAGCAAATTAAAATATATAAATATATCAGAAAAATAGATCAATTTCCTTCGAACTTCACAAATTATGGCACCTCTTATAATCACGTGTAATAGATGCCATAAGATATAACTTCAGCAATGATAGTCACATGTTAGAAAAACGTGTAGTATATCATGCAAAATATTTTCTTCGAAATCGCATTATCAGTGTGTGTAAATATTTTCATTAAAGATTAAATCAAATTTTGTAAATATATTGCGTTGCATTTTGTTATACAATAAAATTGTATCTATTGTAGTATGTGTGTAAATTAGGAAATTAATTAATAAGAAAAAATCATAACCTCTTTGTTCAAGAAATTATAAGTAGAAAAGGAATGGTAAGAAAAATTCATTGGAAAATTATTATTTAAACCGTTTATTACAACAAAACGATGTATTATAGATACTATACCGTGTAGACCAAAAACGAACCGATCGATCGATCGGCATATATTAACCACAAGAGACCGTATGAATTTGTTAAATTATTTATTGCTACCGGTGAGCTCGTTCGTCGCGCAATTTAATCACATAGCACGTATCTCTCGTTCTTTCTTAACATTGACCATCCCATTGTGTGCTGCCACAACTGGATATATAATATGTGTGTATATATACATACATACACATACACATATACATACATACATCATACATACATACATATATATATGTATATATATAACTTCTTTCTCTCTATCTAAAAGCACACAGCAAAACAATTGCAACGCCCGTCGATGAGTTATTAATTATTTTTACATTTTCCGATTTCATTACAAACGTAATATCACGTTTCCAATCATCATAGATTGGTTGAATATCCATTCCCAAGTTATAAATTAGTTTGGTGCATATTTTTACGCAACGTGACAAAGTTAACTTCTACCTGGTAATTGAAAAAATTTGCAGTCTTCTGTCGTACTCCTATCTCTTTTTTTTCTTCTCATTTTTTTATGTTTATATACTATAATGTATTCCTCCATCCTTCTCCTCCTTCGATCAACGTCGTTAAACCTCCCGCGTGATCATCTCGTAAAGGAGACAATTAGGTTCGATGCATTTTTGCTCGTCCATTGGACAATGGTAGCTTGCATGATAAGCGTACCGTCACTCCTCATCAACAATTTCACAACTATGATATTTGCTGGACGAATCCAACCAACTTTCTACACCACTCGAAGCGAGATCATCGCAGGACGGTAATTCCGGCAGGGGTTCCATGTTAGGCGCACCCTTTTTAGTTAAATTGTTCGTCATTCTTTCTTTTGGTTTAGCACCAGCCACTAAAAGAAGAATAAACGAAACGTTCTATTTTATTTAAAAAATTTTTTTCCGAAGATAATATATTCAAAGGAATATTCAGAGAGAATGAGAGAGAGAGAGAGAGAGAGAGAGAGAGAGAGAGAGAGAGAGAGTTTACCATTGTTGGACGTAAGGCTGGTATCTTTTCTATGTATCAAAGTTTGTCTATTTGTTCGAGGACTTCTATGATCACCACTGAGTCCTATTCCAGCGTTAATAGTAGGTAATCGAATATCCAAATGCGAGCCTTTTTCTGTAACTATCTAACAAGTCGTCGAAAAATAATACGATTGTATATTAAGTTATAAATCTTCCGCTAAGGATCGATGATTATATCTCGTTACCTTATTGTTCATTGCATATAATTTTGTTGCAATGTCTCTTGCAACTAAAGTCGTTAAGACCGTTGCGAGATAAGCTTCTTTAACAAGGAGATATTCTAAGGCCGATCTTTGCCAATAAACGTATCTACAAGAATTAGCTGCAACTATCGAGACCTACGAACGAAGAAATACTATAAAAATTTAATATATATATTCTTATAATGAATATGTATTTCATTTCAAGAAGCAAAGTTAATTAGATCGTACCTTAAATTTATCATCTCTGGATGCTCTAGAACTCTCGAATTCTGGCGAGTCTAAGAATTCACAGGGTAGAATCGGATGTAAAAAGTTGGTGTCACTAAGAACGTTGACCCTACCACTGAGCAATAGACCCAGCCTGTCCGTTTTAGTTAAGTTTTGCATTGCATACGCTTCGCCAGTATGAAGGGACATCACTGTTGCGAGCTCTGGAGATACTAGTCTTTTAAATTGCGCTCTTGATACCTGCTCGAATCGTACGAACGAATAATAACTATGTTTTTTTGGTTATCGAATATACATAGGACGACTTACTTTAAACGGATAGAAAAGTGTGTGATAGACTTCTTCCAATTCAGGATCGAACCTGACAGGTCTCATCTGATAAACAATATAAACCAACTGTCCAATATTCAACAATAAGAAGGTAAAGTTCCAGGAAAAGATATCTGGTGCACAGATCACGTGCCATGCCCATCCGGACAATAACATGAAACCTACGAAATAAAAATATTGAATTTTATTGTTTCTATCAAAGAATATTTTCCACAAAACTAGTGACGAGAACAAAAAAGAAATATCAAGTAGGGAGACATACCAACGATTAAAACGGAGTGCATAAACAATATACCCTTCTTCGAAGACGGTGCCGAGTAAGAGAGTGCAAAGCAGAAATTCGCTAATTGGAACAATATGTGTTGTGGCTGTTGCCATAGGCACAGTGCGGTATTACCTAACGAAGAAAGATATATCACAAGATTTTCGTTTGATGAATGAAGATGATAATAGATGAAGAAAGAAGAGACTGAACGAAGGAAATTCTAAAATGAATAAGAGTATTGATATTGACTGAATTATATTCTTCAACTGACCTATCGCTGTGACGTTATACGAAGGCAAAGGATCGTGACCCAATCCTGGGCTCATCTTTGTGCGATCTTAAAAATGTACAATATATGTATATAGTAAGAAAGTAAGGAAGACGCTCTCTATTACTACTGCGTGCCCATGTTTGTTTTGGTTAAAGATTCTTTGGTTTACCACCGTTCTCACTCCTAAATTGCTATAAAGCGCATGTGTATAGTTCATGCGCATGTACCAGTCCTTAGGGATCGATAATTTCCCTGATCAGTTGGATAGATTTAAACATATCCTGCTTCAGTTTTTTACAAGCGTATACTATTACCGACTATTATCAACACGATTAAAAAACAGTGTTCTATTATTATCAAATATTTCTATTCAATAAATAAAATGTTACTATCATCTTATACTATTATCTGATCGATAAATGAAAAAGCGCTTTATTATTATTATTAGTTTTTTCACAGAAATACCTTATTACCGACATCCCAATCTGGTCGGTAAAACGAGAATATATATTATCGCAATTGAAATCAATTGGTACAACTGGAATCTACTAATTCTGAAATTCGATCAGTCTACAAGTAAATCAAATTTTGGGATTGGCTGATGGTAAAACAGGAAACAACTTTACATCGCGGAGAATAAAAAAATTTATTTTACCGATATCGGTAAAACAGTTTTTGATTGTATCGGTGGATTTGCAACTTTGTATTCTCAATAAAGAAGTATTAAGTCATATATGTCGCAAAATTATTAATTTTATTAGATATTTAAATTCAAATACTAACTAAGCGCAGTGCAAGCGTAAAGTGTAAGGTAAGATAAGCACGGAGTAAACGCTTTCTGTCCGTTTACTTTGCGCATTTGTTTTAAATTTCTACGATTTTTAGTTTTGGAGATGTGAATGTTTCATGTAAATGAAAAATGTTGCTATTAATAATATAAAAAAAAATTGTTTCTTTAGTAAAAAAGTAATTTGTTTTTTAATTACTTATTAATTTATGTAATTTTAAAATAAGTTGTGATCTGAATATTTTTTCGACGAAATAAGATGAATTAGTTCGTAAGAATTTGTTGACAAAAATTGTTTATAACAAATTGTTAATTAATTATTAATGAAGTGTTAAAAAATAGAGAAAATCTTGCCCTTTAAAATGGTATTTGATTCAAGTCTTTACGATTTTTAGTTCCGAAGATATTCCGAATGTAAATGGAAGATGTTTACGTTGATTTCTTAACCTATATAATTTCATTCATTTGACTCAGTGACATACTGACCTATATAAATTCTGAGAATTTAGGCGCCATTACTACTACTACTACTACTATTACTACGAACAGCTGTACTACACGAATTATGAATGAAATCTTTCGAAGGCGATATCTTCTGAATGAAAAATCGTAGTGAGTTGAAACAAATACCATTTTCAAACGTAATTTATTCTTCATTTATTTAAATATTGCAATAATATCGATATAATAGAATTGATTTTGTTATTAATTTTTATAATCGAATTTTTTTTTCTTTTGTAATTGGGACGTAATTATAACGAAATCATGTAAATTTTTATTATATTTATGTAAATTTTATTTTGTTTATTTAAAATAAGATATTAACAGTCGCCAATATACGAAGTTGAGAGATAAAAACTCGAAAGATTTTTCTTCCGTATTAAGAACGTAACTGGGAAGTATCTCCTAAACTAATAATTTTTCGACATACGAAGGTTGATACTTTTTTATAGAGAATGTCAAGTTACATCGATCGATGCAATAAGAAACATATGATTCCATTTGAAAAAACACTAAACTTCATATATCCTTACGGTTTTTCACAGAAACAACGTTTCTCCATATCTCTGAAAAAAAATCTCTGAGATATTTAAGATGATCGAAACTATTGCTCCACTCTGTATATGTGTATATATATATATACACACATACGTACACAGCCACTCCACCCACCCACACGCACTCATACACACACAAGGTAAACAAAATTGATTTATTCTTATATACATACATATCGTGCACCTTGTTGAAGTAGAGTTCCCTATACAAATATAGAATTACCTTCCTATTGAATTATTCAATTTAACAAAACACACTATCATTCGATCATTCACCCAGCATATTTTGAGAATACGTTTCAACAATGAAACATGTTTTTTTTTATAATAACCATGCTTCAATCATTTTCACATTTGATCTTATTTTACCAACAATATCATTAAAGATTATCACTCTTTGTTGATCTTGAAAGATTTGAGAGCACCCCTGATAAAAAAAAGGACATCGGTAAGATTACCCTATGTTATTGACCGAGCACAAATTATATGTAATTCTAAACAAAGAAAAAAAAAAAAAAGAAAAAGAAATCGCAAAGCAATTTGTAATATTAAAAAGAATCAAGTCGACGCTGTCACGTCTATTTTTGTTTCTGTTCTTTCTTGTTCTAACAAATTGGGAATATTCTAAATAACTAATCGAGAATATTCAGTTTACTGTTCGTTTTTCTCAATTGAGCTCGCCACGGTATTATCTGTCCATCATCAGAATCGTCATCCCTCATGTCGTTTCCCTTCTCATCCGCGTTGTTCTCGTTTCGTTCCTCCTTTCGATTGTTACAACCAGATGCTGGTGAAGTGTCTCTCTTCGACGACGTCGTAATATCTATTTTTACGGTTGAAACGGTCGTCACATTCGGCTGAACATGATTGTTGTTACTCCTAGATATAAGATAAAAAGAGAATCATTTTTATTAATATTAAATGTACCTTAGATATCTACCAGTTACTTAGATATCTCCGTTAAAATACGAAAGAAATAAAAGTGAAAGAAATACGCGAAACGTGAATGTAAAAACACGAGAATTATTAATGCTAAAACTGGTTTCTTCCGTCGTTCCTACTTCTTATCCTCGTTGTCTTTTTTCGCTAGCAACTGTCTCTTCCAAGGCGGTATCGCTTTCTGTCTCCTTTCTTCGTTCTCCCTAGCTATTTGCTCTTCTAATTCCTTTTTAGCTCTTTCCGCGGCCTTTCTTGCCAACATCTGTCTCTTCCATATAGGTATAACGTTTCCCGAACTATCTTTTTCCGGAATCTATTAAGATAAAGAAAAAAAAAAAAAAAATAGAGGAATAAAAAAGAATAAAAATAAAAATTAAAAAAAAAAAAGAAAACAAGAAGAGAAATTTGAAATAACTGTACATTGACACTAGGCCAGCTTCCACTAGAATTAATTTATACGTTCTTTCTTTCTACTCACTTGGTCAACAAAATTCGACACGCTGAAAGCCTTGCTTATTTCCGATATTAAGTTTTGTTCTTGAGTCTTTTCAACCTGTGCTCGTTCTACTTTCAGTTTCTTGATACCTGGTATATCCTTCGTTCTTTTTAATTCGGCTATCAGGTCTGTTTTTTGGACGAAGAATGGCTCCGACACTGTTTAAAGACCCAACGTAAATAATGATTTAAATAGACAATCTCGATGATTAGATCTTTCTATAACGTACCATTGGTCATCGAGACGCTGCGAGGTGGCGGAGCGGAGAACGTTTTAGTTGCATTCATTTTAGTATTAGTTCTTCTCAATTGAATACTTGTGAGATCTTGGATACTAATGGTTGCTAATGGTTGCTGAGGTGACTTTGGACTTTCGGATTCGTTCGAAGGACTAGTTGTTGCGTTAGTACTATTAGCGTTTAGAATACCACGAGATTTTTGTAACGGTGATAACGGAGGTGGTGGTGGTCCCGGGGGAGATTCCTTTTGTTTTTCGTTCTTTCGTTCTTCTTCTTCTTCTTCTTCCTCTTCGGTATCCCTTCCCTGACAATCCAAATTGTCCACAGATCTATAACAATCATACGATTTATCTTAAAATAGGACACTATTTTTATTTTAAAAATAAGACACATTCATTTTATTGACCTCAAATAATCTAATCACAATGATCTAATATATGTCTATCTACGTGGAGGTAATTAATCACGATTTATAATGAATCAAGATTATACCAACCTTGCTTTAGAAAGAGTATTCTTGGTGACGTTCTTACAAATACTTTTAAGATATTCCGATGGTTTCAAAAGGGTATCCGAATCAGCCGCGTTGGCAAACTTTGGTGGTATGAACGGTAGCACCATATGTCTGTTTATCAAGTGAGACGACTGACTCGTCTTAATTTCCTCGACGTCCGCGGGTGGACTGGCAGGAGGAACTTCCGGCTGTTGATGCTCGCCGCAGGATACGTCGCTCTTGTTGGTCGCTGTTCCGAGACAGAGAAAAGTGGTAGGGGAGATTCATTATATCTCTGCTTAAGAGACTTTACTCTACAAACTATACGCGCTACATGTTTGAATAAAAGTGTGCGTATGTGTATGTGGAGATTGACTTGGGTATATACACCAACTAAGTGAAATCTAGGTAAGTATATTATATGCCTGTTGATCGACATGGTCTAGTAAGTGTCCGTGCTCGTGATCCGCTAAGAGTTTTAATTAAAAGGCCAACGAATCACCCTAAATTGGGTGCCATCCGATTTACCAACTAGTACTCTCTTGGTCCTAATTAAAGTCTCTATTACTCGACTCACGTCATCTTGCAATTAATTGGACAAATTAGTATTATCGTCTGATTATTTTCATGGGAATGTGTTGTGTCTTTTCTTTCGGGAATGTGCGAACGATATCTCTGTATTAGATTTTACGACACTATTATCCGTTCGAACAACTTACGTATCTTATTCTGTGATCGTATAAAAATTTTTATCATTTCTAATTTTTCAAGGAGGAAAGTTTTTTATAAATTAAAAAATAAGAAAAAGAAAAAAAAAATGCGTAACATGTTGCCTGAATATAAGAAATTTAATTGATTTTGATTATTTCTAATCTAACAGGGAAAAAATTCCTATAGACTACTGTATTATAGGATAAAAAATATCTCTTTATAAACGGCAGTAGATATGCCTGTGTATGTACACACACACACACACACACACATATATATAACATCACGTATGTTTTTTATCAGACAATATTACAGACGGTAAATGAACGCGGATATATGTATGTACGTACTTTACAAGGACGTGTAAAGTTATTGGTAATTCTAATGCGGAAAAGAAAGGTGTCTAGAACTCGCACACATTATCTATAAATATCTACACATACACATACATATATGAGATTCTGTCGAGCGAATCGACGAAATTATCCGTAGTTTTTTCTTTCCTTTTTTTTTATGTTATTTTTTTTTCTTTTTTTTTTCATGAGGACGCTTTCAACGTAAAACTTCGGAAATTCTTTGCGAACGGAATTGCGCTTGAACGATTCACTTCCTCGAGAAATCTTCTCTCTAAATCATGATAAAATATCGATCATTATCGATGCACTTTGATATGATTATTTTTTTCTTGTTATTTTTTGTATTTTTTTTTAACGCGTTCATAAAATAAGAGTAACAAACAATGACTGTCATTATTAACGTGAAAGAAGAGACGTTACCGTTTCCATTTTTGTTCTCTTGACTATTGTCACCAGAATCTTTCTTCTCGTTATTGCTTTCACCATTTTGCTTTGAATTCACAACTAATACTACGACATCGTCTCTGTCAGGTGGTGGTGGAGGTGGTGGTGGTGGGGGCTTGACGAAACTGAAAAGAACAAAATTAAAGAGAGAGAGAGAAAGAGAGAAGAACATAATAATTAACAATTGAAAATATTAAAAATTGACAAAATATTGTAATATGTCATTAGATATGCAGATTAGCATTTGGTTTAATTTTATTAATTTCAAGTTTTACGATCACTGTCATCCTGTATGAAAGTATTTCACGATATCCTCGTAAATATATTTTTTAATATTTTTTTTCTTTATTTAATTTCTTTTTCTTCTTTTTTTTTTATCATCTAACAGGACGATAGCAATCGAGTTGAGGATGTCGTATCTATCGATACTTATATACCGGATGTATAATAATAGTAATAATAATAATACTAATGATAATAATAATAATAATAATAGGAAGAAGAATCATTTTGAAGGATATAAATCGGTGCAAGTAGGTAATTCTCGATTCGGTCTACTTTCGATCGATCGTTTTTCTCTCTATATTCATCGATTTATTTTAGCCTACTTACCCAGGTCCACTACCATTACTTGGCCTTATCTCCTTTTCACTTTCCACTTGTGTCGTTGAGGACTCTTTCCTTTCTGTAAAATCAATAATCCTATTCTTCAATGATTCTAATAGACATAATAAGCATTTTTTCGTATATTATTATCGAGACAAAATGTGATCGAAGATCGATCAAGAGATTAGATAAAACAAGCACGACACGTAACAAGACACAAAAGACAAGAGAAAAAAAATTCTATGCTATAAAAAATTCTGTGTTATTAATGCCGCGAGAATTTAATTATAAAAATTATAAAGATCATATAATTGGATTTAGAAAAAATATTAAAAAGATCGCTGACCTTCCAATTTTGCTTAAAAAATATAATAACAGTAGGTCTAACGATCTTACTTACGAGGGTTAAAAAAATTTCAAAATTTTATTAAAACAAAAAAGGAAAGAAAAAAGAGACTAATGATTTGTCAAGCTGTAAAAAACCTTACGATTTTATATAATCAATAAAGAAAAAAGAAAGAGATCTCTCTCTTTTTTTCTACCATGTAATACTTCCGCGTTGATCTTCGTGGTCTTGTTGATTCGTTCGTTGCTACTGTTACGCGACAACGATGGAGTCGACGTCGTTGATGAAAAACAATGTATCTCGCTGCTCATATTCGAAGATTCACTAGCACTACTCGATCTGCTGTATCGTCGATTGGTTTTTCTGGATCGGCTGAAAGTTCGATGAACAGAATATTTTTATCTCACGATTTAAATCGAATCATTTAATCTACTTCTCCGTCTCCCTCTCGCTCTATCTTCTTCTACATGCCTCTCTCTCTCTCTCTCTCTCTCTCTCTCTCTCTCTCTGTCTCTGTCTGTCTTTAAAAAATATTTCTTGTTACCTTGATTCTTACGAAATCCAAAAAACCAGACGATATTAGATAACATTTTACTAACTCACAACCGACTTAAACGACTTCCCGATGACGATTTCACTCAAAGAGCTACCTTCCAAGCATTTATATTTCGCGATCGCGACTTATCTCTCGCGAATGGAGAGAGAAAGAGAGAGAGAGGAGAGAGAGAAAGAGAAAGAGAAAGAGAGAGAGAGAGAGAGAGAGAGAGAGAAGAGAAAGAGACGATTGGCGTTTACGCTGACCACAGCTACACCTCTATGTTTATTTTTCTTCTCTTTATTATAAAACTGTTCTCTTATTCCTTGTAAACTTGATTACGTATTGTATATATTATTGTATATTTATCATCGACAATATGATTCTTTGAATTTGCTTCGGTGGTTGTTATAAGAGAGATTTTTCTTTACAATATTTATATTGAAAAGCGATAGGGAAAATATTTTTCATTTTTGATGATATCAGTATTATTATATCGAAAGTAAATTATTAGATCGAATTATAAATTAAAGAGTGTGGATTAATTGAATTTCCATCAAGGTTACATCGTATCTAAAGATTTCCTTTACAATATTTATATTAAAAATTGATAAAAAAGATATTTTTATTTTTGACGATTTATCATATTTATTGATATAAATTATTCTAACGAATTATAAATTAAGATATATGGAAATACTTGTTCGATTATAAAAAATGCTTTAGTTCGAGAGCTTAAGATTTCAGATAAAAGTTGTTCGTTTGGAAAGAAAAAGAAAAAGAAAAAGAAAAAAAGGAAAAAAAAAAGAATTTGAAGTTAATATTTTGTTGAGACCGTTGAAATGTGTAAATGTGAATTCTTTCGTCTGTATAAAATGATTACAAGAGGTTTCATATCGAATATTCTTTCAGATAAACATTTTATAACATATAACTTTGTATGTGCCTGCTGTTAAATATAATGATTCGTTTGAAATAGAAAGTATGGAAATATAAATTAGAAGTTTAGAACATACTAATAATATTTGTGAAACAGGAAATAGAACTATTGATTATTATGCGCTTCGACCGTTCCAATTATTTTTAAATCTTTATAACAAAAAAGAAAAAAAGAAAGAATGAAAAAACAAAACAGAAAAAATAAAGAAAGGAAAGAAAAAGAAAAGATAAAAGAAATCGGGATATCTTTTAACGAGAGAGAACATTCGATCAGTGAAGAAAAATTTACAAAGTTGAAAGACTTCTTCAATGAGTTGTCCGCATAGTCATCGCATTAAATAAACCTATTAAATAAACCTCTTTCGAATATAAAAAAGAAAGAATATACAATAGGCCCTAAAAAGAAAAATACTTTGGTACTTTCCTTGCTTAAACTGTTTGTAAATTCGTCTTCTTAACAATTCTGATACTTAATTACACTTTCGTTCAAGTAATAAAACGGCAAGCACTTTCTCAAACCATGTAACGTACATAATAGAGTTGACGTTCGCTTTAGTTTGTTCAAACAAAGAAACTAACATATGAGCTATAATTAATTCCTTTAGAGATTTTTTACTTCAGAGACTAAATTATAACCCATTTTGTTTTTTTTTCTGCTTGTAACTATTCAAAAATGATTAAACCTCTCTTCGTCATTTATCTACGTAATAAAGTATCGTTAATGTTATTTTTTTATAAAATTTGTTCAATTTTAAACCCGCAAATTAACAACAACATGAAATCATTCATTTAACCAAATTAAAATAAACTACCGCATTAATTAATTGCTCTGTTGATTCTATTATTTTGCTTCAACTCAGAATTATATATATATATTTTTTTCTTATTATGGTGTTATCTAAGAAATATTTTATTCGTTTAATTGACATAAGCTGTGATTAATTTACTCTATATAATTTTCATATTAACGCAAAATTGTTCTCATTCTTTCCTGCTTGCGCTTATTCCAAAAATACTTTATCTATTTTTGTTTATAATCTATACATTTCTCTTCGAATTTGTACGATTTTTAATATTATTCAAGTCGATTAAAATAAAATGAAACGATTTAAAAAAAAAAAAGAAGATAAAACTGACAACTCACCTACTGTCCGAAGCATTATCGATAACTTTCTTATTAGAAGACGATCCAACACTGCTAGTTTCTTCTTGCCTCAAACAAATTTGTTCGTAAGCATGTTCTGATGGTGCTTCTCGCATGATTTCTGACCTGCCAGTATGACCGTTCCCTGTATGAGTTTTACCGAAGCTACCGTTGTTTATGTGTACGTCCACTTTCACTGCAAGTAAACCAAAGGGAACGGATATGTAATAACAATATAATATACATGCATAAATACGCATATATATATATATATATATATATATATATATATATAAAAACAGCTATGTACATATTATATAGATTCCAAGACGTGCATCACGCGAATCTTCGCGGTTTCGTGAGCGAACTTGTACGAAAGACTACTACAAACGTTGTTAACTTTCACCGTATCGTGAAAAGAACGAGAAGATGTTGACCTCATCGTTCATCTTGATATTAATCTAAACGATCGTCGAGATAAGATATCATCGAGTCAGAGCCGTGCAGCAAATAAAAAATAAAAAAAAAACACACGAGAAAAAGAAATATGCAAGTTTTCATCGAGTCAATACATAGAAATTCCACGTTTACAATAATTTTTACATAATTTCGATAGAACAACAACTACGAGCGAATGTCAAGTTTTTTTTTAGATCACAAAGCAAATTTGATTACAATAGAGGTAGGATGAAATTCCTAGGGTGAATTTTTGTGAATCATTGTAAAACTACGAACCTAACTACAAGTCTGATTGAAAAATCACGGAAATGGGTGATTGATTTTTAAAATCAAATCCAAGAACTTTTGACCTACATACATCAGAATTTTTTAATCATATTTTTATACACACACACATATACATATACACACATATATATGTATATATAGTAATATATTAGACCACCCAGTTATATATATATATATATATATATATATATGAAATATAATTTTGGTAATAAATTTAAAACAACATGATCAAAAGACTTTACAACCGGTCTTTCTTGTACAAGTGTATACATATACTTCTTCAGAAAAGCGAGAACGTCACTTGGTGTTATAACGGTTGAACAGGTTCCGAGACAAATAACGTGCATTTCTATAGACCGTTTTCCCGCGGCACATATTCACGACGTCGGCCACGTAATCTCTCTTTTTTTTTCTTCACGTGGACCCTTTAGACGTTCACGTAGCAGATAATTATAAAGAAAACAACAGAAAAGAGAAGAAAAGAAATTAGTCTATATAAGATTTAATAACAGTATCAACAAACGAGGGATATTTTTGTAGAACGTTTTATGACGTAATCAATCGTTCAACCATTAAATCAACACGTCGAATTTATCTTCATCGATCTATTGACAATAGATAATCGAACTATTATTATCAGCTAATCGAAAGGTTAGGAAAAGATATAAAACGAGAGATAAATTCCAGGTCGATATTTACTAGGTCGAGCTCGAGGAGTCAAAGATGAGAACGCATTTATATATATATCTATATGTGTATATTCGTTCCAGGCTTAAACGATCGAATTTTATCAATATATTCTACTAATGGAAAAGAGAAATAAAGAAAAAAAGAAATAATAATAATAATAATGTTATATAAAGATTTGCAAACGGCTTGGTAAAAAAAAGTTCTAACAAAAATATGAAATTTAAGGGCGATAACGTTTTAATTGTTGATACATCAAAATCTAATAAAATGCCTACAATGATTAAAGATTAATTAAAAGGATTAATGGTGCATTCAATGAACCGTGAAAATGAAATTCGAAGAGCGATTAATTCAATCTTTCTACCTACGTCAAGCTTTGCATTCGAAACGGTGAACGGTATTTTGAAACGAAGATATAAATCAACTCTTTTTTTTTCGAAATAATACAGCGTGACAATAAAGCGTCTGTGGGTCTATTTTTATATAATATTCTTTTTTTCCGTTTCTAATTTCTACTCAAAGAAGATGCTGGTGAAATTTGACAATTTAAACCTGGGATAGCCTGCACACACACACACACACATACACACATATGCAATAAATGTGTATATATATATATATACACGTTTGGAGACATAGTTAACGTTTTGATATCTAGGACGTGCTACTTTACCAGTTAGAGTCTCGTCTTTCCTCTCAACGTGACGTTGTTCGGTGGATGCCAGGACACCGTTTCGTGGCTTCTCGACGTCATTGAATAGATGTGTAATCCTGGTATATACGAGATCGTGGGGACTATGCAAATAAAAGGATTCCATGTCCTTTGATTTTTGTGGTTCGTTTATATACGCACTCATTGGATTTATATAAATTCCATCTCGTGGTCTCGATCCGGGTGGATGTAAAAAAAATGGCTCTTGGAACATGCCACAACCACGTAGGGAACACTATAATATTCATGTAATAATAAAATCTGGGTCGATAGTCTTTAAGTGATTTTACAAATCTAATTTTGCTTTTTACGTTGTAAGAAACGAGCTTGTGGTTTTATAATTTGTATAAAAATAAAGAGAAGAAAAGGATCGTTCTAAAAACTCGCGAGACAAAGTAATTGATTTTTTAAATTATTTATAGGATCACTTGTCAAATACCGAATCCTGGATTAGATACTTTTTTCGTTATGTTAAGACTACTGTAAAAAAGTTTTGTTTATACTTTGGCTACGTTTGTAGCTTTTATTATTAAGATTGGTAGATGTTGTTAATGATTAATGGAAACGATGTTGTAAATTGAATAATTAATGCATAATAGATATACAAATTGATTTTTCTTTGACTAGTCGAAAAAAGGCTACACTTTTTAATAGTTTGAATATTATCCTATCAGTACGCAAATAGGAAGAAGAAAAAACAAGTGTTTTTTCAACTAGTATTTCAATTTTAATGTATAATTACTTTCTCGACAGAGCTCGCCATACAGCTACACGTTGTTACATCGCTCATATTTTCCGAATAATCCGAGCCTGAACGATCCCTCGACATCTTCTTGGAGACATTGGTACGACCCTTGTTGGTCTCCTGTAATCAAATTATTGCGATAATTAATTTCAGGACTTTGCGTGCCTATTAATTTCAATATTTTTTTAAATCTCTCGAAAACGACTTGACATCGTTTTGGTGTAATAAAATTGGGATAATTTTTCTTTAACGATGGAACATTTTCCCACTTATTGTTTTACATTTTCGATAAATATTCTTCTAAAATAAGTCACTGTCCTTTATCGATTAATTATAGCATGAATTATGAAACACTACGTGTGAGATGGAGCACGATTAGTTTCGTTCGTCGATCTTAAAGTCACGTAATCGAAATAATGCTTTGTGGACAAAATCTCTGTCGATGGAGTAATACGAGGACGACAATGACAACAATGGTGGCAAAGATTACGACGACGACGACGACAACGATGATGATGAAGAAGAAGAAAAAAAGAAGAAGAATGGCTTCCGTGATTTCGTTGTTACGTAAACGAGACACCTGCCTTTTGTGATTTAATTCGATCGATCGTTAACATCTCGCTAGCACCAGCTAATTCTTCCTCGAGTTTACTCAACCTGCCTCCATTATTTTCTGTTTCTTTTCTTTTTTTTTTTCTTGCGCAAGAAAGAAACCATTTTTTCCTTTCCTTTCGTTTCCTTTCCTTTCCTTTCCTTTCTTTTCTTTTTTTTCTTTTTTTTTTCTTTTCTTTTCTTTTCTTTATTTTACTTTGCTTTTTCTTTCTTTTTTTTTTGTTTCTCAGATTGAAAACGATGATTTAGCGAATAACTGTAGCAAACTACATATACTGTTATTACTGTCATCGTTGTAACTGTTTCGACAACGTTTCTTTACAATTTATCGAGAAGCAAGTACAGTTCCTTTATGAAACAGTGTGAAAATTGAATTTTTGATGTATTTATTATTATACTATCTGGGAACGAAATTTTAATAAAGATTCGACAAAATTTTTTTATTTTAACAATGAAATGTTGAGAGAAGAATGATTTGTACGTTCTAATTAAGTTTCTTTTAATATTTATAATAGATACATATATTATATTGTAAAAAGAATTTAATATTTTATTTAGTGGAAACATTTATCTAGAAACTTTTGATCCAATTCGTATCAATATATATAAAATTTGAAGAATACTTAATAATTTTGCACTTCTAAGTTTTAGATAATTTGAAATATACAATATCTATAGAGAAAAAAAAAATAAAAAATATCTGTGTATATATACGTATTAATTATATCTGATCATTAAACGAAGATGAATATTCATTTTTTATTTGTTAACGATGAAAATTTGAGAGATGAAATTGATAACAAGAGATTCGAGTTCGATTAATCAGGAGAAGAAAAAGAAATTCAATTATTTCCTCGAATTTCAAATGTAAAAAATAACGAATCGAAAGAAGCGTATCGCGACGGCGTTAACGACATCACACGCGTGTCGAGTACTGAACGCTTTCGCGCGTTTAAGCAATTATTCGCAATGCTCTTTGCTAGGAACTTTCTATTAGGGAGGAGGCCATTAGAGAATTTGAATACTAACCGTCTTATTGCGAGCATTAGGAGAATGGTTGGTGCATGCATGGATTCTACGTCGTAATAATAATTTTTTTGTACCATAATTCGATTTCGAGCGTGAAATAAACATGAGAACGTACTCGTTTATCTTCCTACTTTTCCTTTTTTTTTCTTTTCTTTCTCTCTCTTTTTTCTTTTTAAAGAGAATTTAAAAAATCCTAAAGGTATTAAAATCCACGGAATTTTAATTCCCATATAAATAGTAATCACTAATGTGAATTGTAACATGCGAATGAAACAATGAAGACGTTTGAAGTTTTTTCTAGAATAAAGAATTTAATTATTACTTTTTTTTATTACTCTATCATAGAGATCACAAATGTTTTACATATCGGGATGAAAGATTCATTTTAGAAAAAAAAAGGAAATTACTTCGAATGATCAGTACAATTAATGATAACGTAAATGCATTAATTACTTGAGAAAAAAAAATCGACTTCAAAATCAAACACAAAACTCTTTATGGAAATATAATTTAATTTATCAGAAAGAAAAAACATTTAGAAAAACAAAACGAAACTTATCACGAAACTAGTAGATCGTATTATTTCTTATTTCGCGAAAGTGGTCTCGCATGAGCAAAGAGGAAGAAGATGCTCGATAATAAATACTATTTATCTACGTGACAGAAGAGAAATTCACATCGGGATTTACCGTCCCGTGTGCATCTCTTACGACTGTTAAACTTTTAAAAGGCAATAAATGCGATGCGTAGCTTACATACAACGAGTCACGTCTCATACGTTCTCTTACAATTGCAGTTTTTTAACTCATGAAAACTCATGTGGCCAGTCAAAAGGAACAACTACAAGAAGTCTCTGGCACGCGAAACATTCACGTTAGCTTAACAACGACGACGACGACGAGGATGACTATGACGACGACTATGAGTTAGGTTTTCCTCTTCTAATAGACACGAAACATGTGTACGTAGTACAAGATGGGCCAAAAGTTGTCAAGTCATTTTAAAAATCAATTGCAGATTCTAAAAAACGTTCCTCGGCTTGTAGCGTTTCACGATATAGAAAAGAAAGAAGAAGGATTAATCTGAAAAAATTCTCTGGAAGAGATTAATGAATTTGTTAATAAAATCATACGAGCAAATTTTTAGTCCACCCTGTACAGAGGTCGTCAACAATGAGCAAATTCGAGAAGCTTGTCCTCTATCTTTTTGGAATAATAACGATGAGTAAGTGCATTGTGATGATAATGGAGTATGGTAAATAATTAAAAAGATAATTAAAGAGATTCATCACAACAATGAATATGCTTCTTTCAATATTCTACCGATGACAACATTGCATCGTTACGTTACTATGAAATCATCGTTTTCGGAATTTCTTCATTATTCTTATTCATTTATTTATATTGCCCAGATTGGTCAATAAAAAATGTCGATATATTTCAATATTCGTTCAAATAAAAAACATTAATGATATCTGATGTTTCCGATATTATTTCTAGGCCAAGCTAATGAATTCTACAATTATATATTATAGTTTTCTCTTTGATAACTAATCTTACAGATTAAACACTATAAATATTAAACATTATAAAGGATGACAAAATTATTCTACCAGAACGATATCTTCAAAAACAAAAATATCTATCGTTTTATCTATTTTTATCCCGTCTTGGCCGATTTAACTTAATGAAAGAGAATAAATTTCTAAACCTTTCGAATCGAAACGAATCGACTTTTAAATAAAAATTTAATGCAGGAATCGTTAAAATGTCATATATGAAATTCATATGAAATTTATAAAACGGGTTTAAAATTATTAAAATCTCTTACTCTTTCCCTGTCTTTCTTTCTCTGTCTCTCTCTCTCTCTTTCAGAGTCAATGAACTTTACGTTACGATTTTAACGAGGTAGATACAGTCGTTTTGTTTGAACGGCACTTCGGAAAATATTATCCATTCGATTCCTTTCTCCGTACTCTGTGTATCCTGTTGCATCATATACATATATATCAAAGTACGTACACGCATACATACATAGAAGCGACATGGTTTTTGCTCAACTGGGTGAAGGACGGATCGACGAATTATCGTCATATGTATTTTATGACGAGAAGAATAAAAGGAGAAGAAGAAAAAGGATAAGAGTAAAAAGAGAGTCGTCTGTGTGTAATTCGTATGCACCGATGCAGGACATTACCTATGCTTTACCGTCTCTTTAAACTTTTAAACGAAAGTAAACCAAGAAAGAAAGAAAGAAAGGAAGATCGTATTTTCCTTCATTGTTAACGGGAATTTAAAAGTAAAAAATTAAAGAGAAAAAGAAAGAGTAAGCGAAAAAGAAAAAAAAAAGGACGAAAAAAAGGAAAGGAAAAGAGTAGTTAGATTTTAAGATGACAGATTTTTTTTCAGATATTTCCAATCATTCATTCGAAAAAAGTAGAGTGAACGTGATCGATCTGTTCAAATAAAGTAGGTAATAAGTGAATACAAAAAAAAAAGGAAAAAAAGGAAAATTAAAAAATAGAACTTAGAAAGCAGTTGATATTTATGATGTAGGTATATATGACGTTATACATACTAATGACTGTTACTCTCTCAGCTGTATAAAAGCTTATCGATTACGAATTTATTTCTACTAAATCTAATACGTTTGAGAAATAGATGAGATGGAGGGAGAGAAGGAGAGAGAGAGGAGAAAGTGCTAGTTTGTTTGTTACCCTAATGCATTAATTCATGATAGATAAAAAAAAAATTAAGTAAAAAACGATTAGTTAAAATCTAATTGCAATCGTTAGTCGAGTCTTCGGGAGATAGATAGATACATAGAGAGAGAGAGAGAGAGAGGGTGGAGAGAGAGAAACTAAACTATCTAAACTATTGCTAATCACGAGTCGCTGATCAAGTATCACGATCATCGACTCGTCGTAGAGTACAGTAAAGGCAATTAGAAGATTAGAAGAGTGAATCAGGCTAATGCAGGCGTATACACATATATCACACGGACGGACATATTCATTAAAACTTGAATATAAATATATAGAGAACAAGTTAAACGATATTTCATTCAAAGTTGAATAACCCTTGAAAGAATTTTTGTTAACGTTTGGTAATATTTCGTACGAGGGTGAAAGGAGGTTGAGGAAGGACAACTTGTAAAAACTCCTACGTGATCTTAAAAATCGATTACCTTACTTTTTTTTTTAAATATCTTGACTTAATTAATTTCTTCTCTTTCTTTTTTTTCAGATTGTAAGAACTACGAGCTTAGAAATTTTTTCTACGAAGAAGAAAAATATAAAAAAGAAGTGTCAAAAAAAAGTAGCAATTAATTTTTAAAATCGTTTAGAAACTTTTGGCATCGTACTGTATATTCGAATGATAGTAATAATAATAATAAATCTGATAATACTAACAAGCGATAATCTTTCAATCGATATCGTTAATCATAATGCAAATGAATAAATGATCGTGACACATCTTTTCAAGCTCGTTAAAACGTCTCGATAATTTATCATCGTTCATACCAGAAAGAGATTAGTGTTATCTGTTAATTTCCTCGCGCATACTAATGTCGATAGGTGTCTTCTTTTATTACATTCGACCTCATTTATCTTATAAACTACTTGGTTGATCGTATAACTGACCAACGCAAGGACGAACGGAAAACTTGCTATCGTTTGTCCCATTCCCACGGTATCGAAATAAATGGAACAGAAATAATCTTCCATACGATTTGAATTGATGCCTCGAAAATCAAGCGTATCCGAGCCACTGAGAATGTTTTTCGTTACCATTACCTCTTTTTTCTATTTCTATGTCTACATTTTTCTCTTTTCTTTTTCTTCCTCTATCTCTCTTTTCTTTCCTTCTTTTTTTCTTTCTATTTAATTTCAAGTCAGATCATTGTAAATTTAATTCGAATATTTTATTACTCATTCTATTTGTATATAATAGTATCTTACGAAAGTTAGAACGAAAGTTTATGAATGAGAGATAGTTTTAAAATTCTCGATTACGTTCGATATAGTTTATGAAGATTAGAATTTAGATAATAAAATCACCGATCGAAGATTGACATTTTCAGTTTTAAAGACAATATTGTAATTTGAAAAATCTTCCTCTAATAAAAAAAAAAATATATATATATATATAAGGAAACTAAAAAACAAACTAACGAACAAAAAGCTATGAAAAGAGAATTTACTTACGTGCACACCCATACAAAAATCGACGTTTCTCTCTCTCTCTCTCTTTCTCTTTCTCAAAAGAAAATAATTTCTCGGACTTCTAATTCGTCCAACTAATCTCAAAGGAGATATTAGAACGTCCCAGATCAAAGAGAAACGAGCCAATCGAGGTCGATCGAACTATTCATCCTCTTTTTCTTTCTCTCTTTCTCTTTCTCTTTCTCTCTCTCTCTCTCTCTCTCTCTCTTTCTCTATCTATCTATCTCTCTTTTAGAACACCAGATTCTCACATAAAACCTGTGTACGAGAACTGGCTCGGTCGAGGCTTCTCGAGAACAAAGCACACCTACGTGACCCGTAGCGGAATCACACGCGAGTTGGCACGACTAGGGACCTCTGTGTCATCTGACTTTGAAAAAAAATCGAGCGTGTTGTAAAAACAAAAACAAAAAGAAAAACAAACAAATCGACGTCGTCCAAAAACTCAACACACCGAAGATATCTAAACGTTCGAACGAAAAAAAAAAGAAAAGGAAGAAAAAAAAAAGAAGACAAAAGGAAAAACACACACAAAAAGAAAAACCCGAACGAAACAAACGGTCGAATCAAAGGTGATTGACCTCTTTTACTAAAATTATTCAAGAAAAGAGAAAAAAAAAGATTTATAAAAACAAACAGGATAGAATGAAAAAAAGGAAGAATAACCAGAGGAAAAAACAAAAAAAACGACACCAATGACTACGATCAACGGTGATCTCGCGGACAACGAACTCGAGCAACCGGCAACCGAATGCAGGAAGCGGTAGACCAGGACTCTGAGAGTCCACCTGCTCGCTAGTCGACCAACTGGTTGTGGTATATTCTGTAAGCGCACCTTTGGTAGGGATTACTACTACTACTACTCTTTTGCCTGCCACCACGCTACCTGACTCTCCACCTCCTCCTTCTCTCTTCACCTGATATTGTTCAAGTCCGGGAGAGACTCGCCGGATACGGCCCTGTTGTTTCACAGAACTCGGCTTCACATTTCCACGGATATCCGTGTCGATTATTATTAACGAAAAATCTATTGGAAAATTATCGATAATCGTACCTAATCATATTTTAGATCAATCGAATCTAATATTATATATCGATCGTCGTCTAATATCGTCGGCGATAAGATGGATTCAATCCAACGATCAATATTTTGATATTATTAATTATTTGTAAATATGATTTATTGATCATTCACGATCTTGATATCCTCATAATTTAGCTATTATTATTATCATTCGAGTATATCGTTCAATTGTAATACTTTAATAATGATATTCGGTGTTTGAGAAATTTTTTTCAAACGTTCGAAATTATCGAAAATGTTCAGAAGACTGATCGATTTTACGCGTAATGTTTGTCGAACGATAATCGATCATTTCGACGAAACATTTATATGGTATTGCATAGAATGTTCACATGATTTTGTTAAAAGATTAATCGAGACGATCGAGCGTAATGATCGCTCGATAATTAACGTTAGTTTCGTCTCGATTTAATATTTATCTAGTATGTTCGAGATTTCAAAGATTGATTATCGAAATGATGGAAAATTATTATGAGAAGCAGAAGAATTTGCATTTAATCGCTCTCTAGTAAATGATAATCGATAACGTAACCATAATTTCCGATTGAGAGATTCGACTCCGAACAAATAAGGAGAAAAAAAGAAAAAAAAAAAAGAAAAAAAAAAGAAAAAAAAACGCAAAATACTTTGACCTAGAAAACGAACATCTCGATCGAGTTTTGCAAAGTGCATCTGCATTTCCCGTTAGTTCTCTCGCGTTACAAGATGTAGAGAGAAAGACAGATAGATACAGGGAGGGAGAGAGAGAGAGAGAGGGGGAGAGAGAGAGGGGGAGAGAGAGAGGGGGAGAGCGAGAGAGAAAGAGATATTCCTCTCGTTTATAAACGCCTCTACTCTTTAAAGAGATAGAAAGAGAAAGAGAGAAGAGAAAGAAGAATCTTCGAACGTCTCTAACTGTAAAATACAATCTCCCCTCCCTTCCCCTCCCACTTTCGACCGAAGACATTCATTTTAACATTTCCAAGATGTGAGTAAGTATATATATACATACATATATATATATATACATACCTATATACCTATATACCTACATATATACATATATGCACGTTTCGTTTCATAAAGAAATTAATTATGCTATCCGATTAGTTTAACATCGCATACCTAAATTATTTTTTACTTATTATTATACCTTACATTTTACAGCATTGCAACGCAAACTACATTGTAATTATCGAAAGGCGAATAAGGTTGTGATTTTGATTAGTACTCGATATCTTTACGAGTTTGTTATTTCCAGATAGAAATATTTCCATAAACGATTATGTCAACGCATACGTAAATAATATCGAGGTGAGTTAATAGTAGTAGTAGTAGTAATAGAAGCAGTAATAGTATCTTAGTAGTAGTAGAGTATTATAGTCGTAGATATAAGAAAATGTAGTATGAGCGAGCCAGCGTTTGTTCGGGCATTAAAGTCGCCATAATAACTTGAATATACTTTTATTTCGTCGTAAGCTTTTGTGCATGTGTATACGACGTTAATACATGCTAATAGAAACCTACGTAAAACTTTCCTAGTAGCGTAGTCACGCACATACATATATACTCACACTGATATAATCCTATACACAGATATATACCTACTATCATCATTCGTCTTACCTTTCACTGGGCAATTCGGACGAATAACGATAACTGAAAGCGTTCGAGCAAAGCCAACTCGAAGTGGTCGTTACTTAAACGAATTAATATCGTTAACGAAGAAAGTGAAAAGCTGGCAAATTTATATCATTTTTTTATATTCTTCATGTTTTATGATTCTTTTTTCTTATCACAGCGATTGCGTAATCGTTTTTTAAAATGAAAGAGACGAAAGGAGGAAAGAAGAAAAAAATAGAAAGGGATATAAAAAATTAGAACGTTAATTAAACACGTTGATTAGATGCCGATTAGAGAAATTATTGAATTAACGATTAGAGAACGTTCTAGTTGATATTTACGACTTTCGTTCGTCCCCGTTAAGGCGATTAGAATTTTTTTTTTCCTTTTTCTTTTTTTTTTTCTTCCTTCCTTCTTCTTTTTTCCTTTTTCCTCACTTACTTCAGATATACATATAATCGAACTCTCTAATCTTGTTCTTAATTCCTGTTTGGTTAGAAACTCTTGTATATTTATGTCTCACAGTGGGCGTAACGATTTTCCAGAAGTCTTTCTTGACGTTTAAAATCCACTCTGATTTTTTTCTTTTCTTTTATTCTTTCTTTTTTCTTTTCTTTTCTTTTTTTTTTTTTTTTTGATTACTTCTCTTGGAATTTCTTTTCGTTCTGACTTACAAGCAACTTGTAACGTTGCTTTGATTCGATCGTTCTAAGGAGAACCAGTCGTTAGGTTCTTGCGAAATCACTGAATAAGTGAAGTCCACTTTGTTGGTAGTTGTTCGTGAGATCTACGATCTCTGCGCTCTCCATCTGTTGTCTTTCAATCCTCCGCTGGGATAATAATGAAAGATTAAGGATTATAAACAGTTCAACACGATCACGTGACATGACGTAAGAATATAAACAATAACAAAATTCGTTCGGGGAATGAGAGAGAAGGAAACACGAAAACGAAATGATTTCATTGATAATAACAAACTGAATTTTCGATTGTTTACATATCTATAATTGAAAACAAGCCGTTGTTTTCAAATCTTTCATTGGAATAATACTAATAACAAACGATTAATGATAATAAATCGTTCAACAAATCATGTCACATGACGTAAGAGTAGAAAGTAAAACTAAATCTAACGGAATGAAATTTCATTGATAATTGCAAACGGAAATTCCGATTATTAATGAATGAATAATTTCCGCTTGTTCTTAAAAAAATTTTACGTTAACATAATAATAAACCATTAAGGATTATAAATTCAATTAAAAAAAATCGCGTGATACGACGTAAGAATGGAAGAAGGAAAAAAAAAATCATTCGATGACTGAAAGAAGAAAGACGAATGTAACTTATGATTAAAAAAAAAGAAAAAAACGAAATAACAATTGATATATCATTCTAATAAACATAGAATTCGAGATTGTCGATAAAAGTGAATAAATTAACAAAAGAAAGTAAAAAGAAAAAACGAAAAAAAAGAACGAATCAATAATAATACTTGAACAAAGATTAAAGAGACGTGCTTTAATAAACACGATAGAATAACAATTGTTATTTACCGTGCACATGAGTCATGATTTAATATTAAGCGATTTTTTCGATTGGCATTCATGTAATTCTGCAAGTTCTCCTTCTTTCTTTATCGATTTTATCGCCTGCGCGCGTTTGTATAATGAAATATCATTGGCCTTGTACCATTCGTGATACGATAAATATATCGACGTAAGAAGGAGAGAGAGGGGATTCTCGACAATTTCTATATGTTTCTATGTTTCTCTCTTTCTCTCTATCTCTATCTGTATTTTTTTTTCTAGATCTTCATCTTTTTCTAGTATTTAATGAAATCTGATATCCATTAAAGAAAAACACGATGACGATAAATGACAAACGAAAAAAAAGAATAAGAAAAAAAAAATAGGAGCAGAAGCTACGACGACACGATTCGCGTGACTCGAAATGAGTTTCACCTAACAGTAACTAATGGTTCTCCTCTCCAACGAAGTGAAAATCTCGACTTAGCGAGTTTTACCGATCGGAGATTACCGTTCGGTCGTGATATGTGTATTCACAAAAGGAAATATGAACACGCTAACTTCTATAGATAAATCGTTTTCGTTTTCACTAACAATAAGTGGAATTAACTGAAGGAATGCGAACAATTTTAATGATCGCTTTTGATGATCAACATATCATTTCTCGTGTGTATATATATATACACATATATGTATGTATATCTGTATATATATATATATATATATATATATATATATATATATATATATATATATATAATAAATACACGTGCTATGTATAATATATCGTGTGTATATATATATATATAATTTTTGTTTTTCATTTAGTTTGTAAATATTAATTAGTAGATAAATATCTATGAGGGGAGAATAAAAATGAAAAAAAGAAAAGAAAAAAGGAAAAGAAAAAACAGAGATAAGAAAGAGAAAAAAAATTGGCAAAAAATTATTCGAGATATTTCAAATGTAAAGTAAAAGCATAATGACGAAAAACCTGAGAAGTTTCACTTATGATATTAATTATGACACGCTATCCTAGCGAATAAACGAGGAGGAATTTCTTTCTCATGTGCTTAATGATCCTTCATTTTTTCTTTGTTTTTTTTTTCTTCTTTTTTTTTATTATTATTTAATATAATACTCTTACCTCATAACTCTCTGTGTTACGTGTTAGATATCGATTTCGTTAGAAATCTATTAGTATGTTCGATGAACCCCTTGCGTGATATACGATAATCTCGTAAAACGTGAAAGATAAGATAATCGGGATATGGAGTTTTCTCTTTTTTCTTTTTTTTTTTTTTGAATTATTTTTCTTTTTAAACTTTGGAAAGAAACTGAACATCGATACATTAGGATTTTTTCGAAAAAAAGATTGACGGATTAGTGAATTCATAAAAACTCTCGAGAGAATGAAATAATTTCAATTTATGTAGGCTTGGCTAACTTTAATCGATTCTAATGATGACGTTGGAAATTTATTTCTTCTTTTTTTTTTTCTTTAATGATATCAGTCACAAAACCTGATACGTGCCTTTTGATACTCGCACGCTATTCGCTGTTACGAATATGCTGGTAAACATGTTTTGCATATTGATAATCTATATAAAATGTGAGACGTCTGTAAGTATGTTCAGTATTTCTTTAAAGAAAACATATGATCATGCAGGCCGAACTGAAGGTATCTTTAAATTTTATATATATATATTTTTTTTTTATCTGTAAAAAAAAGGAACAAAACAGACAAAAAAAAAGTGTTACCTTATAGAAACATAATAGTAACAAATATTTGCTATTCTATACTTGCAGTATTTGTCAGGATTTGGCTGTGAATTTTCAAGCGAGGATGAACGTTGTCCTGGATCTTTACCTATTGGCCAAAACAATCCACAAAAATGTCCTTATGGACTTTATGCCGAACAACTCTCTGGTACAGCTTTTACAGGTTAGACTAAAACCGTAAAAAAAAAAAAAATCTTACATAATCTTTGTAATAAAATAAAATAATGTTAACAATCATCTGTAATAAATCTCTTATTGATCGTAGTACCACGTTCTCAGAACAGAAGATCCTGGCTTTATCGAATCAGACCGTCTGTCATTCACAAACCGTTTCAAAAATTAATGGAAAAAGATATTGGTCATCTCGATTACGATTGGAACATTATGGAACCTAATTTAAATCAGGTAAAAGAAAAAAAAGGATAAAAAAAAAAAAGGAAATTTATTTCATAAAAAAATGTCTATCACCTTATTCACTATCGTCATCGTCATTATCATAATTATCATCATTATCAGCTGAGATGGAAACCATTCGACCTCCCGACAAGACAAAATTCCGAAGTTGATTTCGTTCAAGGACTTCATACGATATGTGGTGCTGGCGATTCTCGTGTTCGTCAAGGAATTGCCATACATGTTTATCTCTGTAATGTATCGATGAAAGATAAAGCTTTTTATAACGCCGATGGAGATTTTTTAATCGGTAAGCAATTAATTTGGAGATTATGTACTATCGACTTATAATTATATTAATTAGATTTTATTTTTCATTTCTTTTTTTTTTTATGTAACAGTACCACAGTTAGGTGTCCTGTTGATCACCACTGAATTTGGTAAAATGCGATGCGAGCCCAATGAAATATGCGTTATCCAACAAGGAATGCGTTTCTCTGTAACGGTTCTTGGTCCATCCAGAGGTTACATTCTCGAGGTCTTCGATAATCACTTCCAACTTCCCGATTTAGGACCCATCGGTAAAATTCCAATATATTGCCAACTTAACAAATATTTCATGTATCAAATCTATTTATAAAATCTATCGAATCAAATAAATACACCTACTCTTTTACTCATTTCATTAAAAGAAAAAAACTAAAAGATGAATAATTGAAAATTTAGGTGCCAATGGTTTGGCCAATCCAAGAGATTTTCAAACGCCAGTAGCTTGTTTCGAAGATCGCGAGACAGATTACAAAATAATCGGCAAGTTTCAAGGTAAATTATTTGTTTGCGTTCAAGATCACAGTCCATTTGATGTTATAGCCTGGCATGGGAATTATGTACCTTATAAATACAATCTTGAAAGATTTATGGTCATCAACTCGGTTTCTTTCGATCACTGTGTGAGTACTGACTGAATTTTTTTCCTTTTTTTTTTTTTTTTTCTTCTTTTCTTTCTCTCTTTTTATGGCAATCGATACTTAAGTCCTCGTTTGATTTCTAATGTCTTTCAAAGAAAGTTCATACTCTATGAAATTGCTATGATTAATAAATTTCTCTAGGATCCCTCGATTTTCACCGTACTTACTTGTCCTTCGTATAAACCTGGCACTGCTGCAGCTGACTTCGTTATTTTTCCACCAAGGTGGTCGGTACAGGAACACACCTTTCGACCTCCTTACTATCATCGTAAGTAGAAAGTTTATTGAATTAAATCTTAATTGTTTCAACAAGAGACGTTTTTTAATAGATGTTATAAGAAAAAAAAAAAAAAAATAAAAAATAAGAGAAAAAATTCAAAAAGGATTTACACGAAAAAGTGTTTAATCGATATTAACAAACAAAATTTGTTGATTCGATATAAAAATATGATATTTCTAAAAGATGCAATAGATATCCGTTTAAACAATAATAATCTAACGTAAATGATATAACGCATTAGATTTCTGTTGTGTCCTATTGCCTGGAGAATTGTGTCATGAAAAATAGGAATTAGTTTTGATTAAGATAATAATATTATACGAGAAATTTTCTATTATTCTAGAAGAATATAATTACATATGCACATATATACCCAGAGAGAGAGAGAGAGAGAAAGAGAGAGGAAGAGAGAGAGAGAGAAAGAGAGAGGAAGAGAGAGAGAGAAAGAGAGGAAGGGAGGAAGGGAGGAAGAGAGAGAGAGAGGAAGAGAGGAAGAGAGGAAGAGAGGAAGAGAGAGAGAGAGAGGAAGAAAGAGAGAGAGAGAGAGAGAGAGAGACTCGATGTATTTTTCTTTTTCCTTTCATTTCCTTCGAACGATAATTACATCGTTCGGTCGAGTGACGTTCATCAGAATAG
Source organism: Vespula vulgaris (assembly GCF_905475345.1). Classification (NCBI taxonomy): domain Eukaryota; kingdom Metazoa; phylum Arthropoda; class Insecta; order Hymenoptera; family Vespidae; genus Vespula; species Vespula vulgaris. Next base: position 2,432,939 of record NC_066597.1, on the reverse strand, counting down.
TGATGGTGATGGTGATGATGATGATGATGGTGATGATGATGGTGGTGTCGTCGTTCTAGAAGAGCGCTCCCGAAAATTGTATAATCAAGATATCGAGAGAAAACTAAGACTTTTCCTTTGACAACGTTCGACAATGTCAATCATTTCAACGATTTCCTTTTTTATTTTCTTTTTTTTTTTTTCTTTCTTGTCTTTCTTTTTTTTTGTCTTTACGTGTTTGGATATTATCCATTTTTTCCTTTTTTTCTTCTTTTTTTTTTTTTTTTTTTTTTTTTTAAGAAATGAAAGCTCGTGAAAGTTTTTCTCTCTCCCTCTTTTTTTTCTCCCTTTTCTTTTTCTTTCTTTCTTTCTTTTTTTTTTCTTAATGCAAAATCGAAGATTATCTACAAACAAGATAACGATCGATCAAATCTTTCGTTAATGCGTTCATTAATTAGAAATGCTTGGTAACGAAGTACATGGGCAAAGCATATCATGAGTAATGTGCGTGTGTCCGTTTGAAAATTCGTAAGAAAGAGCATTAGAAACTTTCTCTAACTCCAACTCTAACTCTAACAGATAAAACCTATATAAATTTTAACAAGGTGCATCTTTATTATTAAATGAAATTAATACTTCGAGCACGATCAATGCAAGATTTCTATCATAGATATCAATCATGAAACTCTTGAATAAGTGTAATTAATCTTTTAATATAAAAATAATATTCTATCTGTATAAAATGTGTTCTAAAAAAAATCGATAAAAAATTTGGAGATACGTATAATATATATAAATACAAAGAATGTATTCACATAATATTAACATTATCTGTATTATTATTTTTTTAATGAATACATAATATGAAAAAAATATTTCGGTATTAGATTTTTTTCTAAAAAGCACGATTTATCAGTTTAAAAAATTCTTGACGTATAGAAACACGTATAAATATAATAAAAAGAAGAATTAACATGATTGTATTAATTTTTTTAAATGAATAGAAACGCAAAACAATAATTATAAAAAAATATATTGACATATATATTCTAATATTTTAATTAAAAAACGACTTACGTTAGATATTTCTTGCTAGGTAACTGCATGGCTGAATTTATGGGACTTATAAAAGGAAATTACGAGGCAAAGGAGGAAAGTTTTGAAGCTGGTGGAGCATCATTGCATTCGATCATGACACCTCATGGTCCTGATAGCCGATGTTTCGAAAATGCAACGAACAATAAACTTGGCCCGGAACGTATTGCTGATGATACTCAGGCATTTATGTTTGAAACTTCGTATAGTTTAACTTGCACAAAATGGTCTGCAAAACTGTGTAATAAATTGGATGAAGATTACTATAAGTGTTGGGAAGGATTGAAAAAACATTTCAATCTTAACAATCAGTCTTAACGATCTCGGATCTGATCTTATAATTCTTTTTTTTTTTGTTTTGTTTTTTGTTATTTCTTTCTCTAAAAAGAAATATTATTTTTATTATAAATTGTAGGTTTAATTGATACAATTAAAATACTAATTAATATTAACTAGAATATTTTGTTGTTAGAAGTTCTATTATTTGACGTACACATATAAAAGCCGTAGAAAATTAGAAATAATAACGAGATTAAACTCGTTTAGAATTTAACGAGATGTTTATACATTGATTAGGCATTAAAACCGGATGACGTAGGATTTAGTTCAACTCAAGGATAAATTATTATCGAATGTGTTTTTTCTGATTATATTTATGCTTATGACTACTACGAAATATGATTAAGATGTACATATGTACATATTTTAACACTATTGTAGAAATGTATTGTCTTTTTTCAATTAGAAACTCATTTTTTCAATTAGAAACTCAATATACTGAAGCAATTAATATAAAAATTAATAAATATTGTTATTATTAATAATGAAATATAGATAGAGATTTTCTTTTTATTAAAACGTTGATTTGTTACGACAAGGATTTATTATCAACATTTAAATTTTTCCGCGTTAGATACATAAGCGCTCCCCATAGTTATCTCGACCTCCACTAGGGCGTGTCTCTTAGGAAGAAGAAGAAATTTATTGAATCCATTGGAGCTGGGCTGTGGGTCGGGTCGCCATTGCAGGTCAGTACCATTTTCGTTTCTGTTAGATAATGTAAGTTATATAGATCGAATCAGCTAAATAATAGAGAATTTCGTTTCATATAAAGGAATATATTAATAAAACAAATATGGTGAAATCAGAAAGGCTTTCAATGATAGAAGCTTCGTGTTAAATCTTGTATCGTATTTTAACCTGACAAAATGTATTCCGCGTTTAAATTGCTCATAATTGTCCTGTATTGTGCGACACAATACGTGAACGCTCAATACTGTTATCCAAAAACCTGCGAAGAAGTGGTGAGTGACGTAGTACGTTTCCTCTTTATTACTATACTTGTTGTTAATAAATCAATAATTTCATGTATCTATATATATATCACTTTTTCTATTCATTCTATTCTGTTCTATCTTATATAATATATGTATAGAAAACTGCAATAAAAGTAGCTGGTCCTCAATGCCGCCTAAAACCTATCGCAGACGATGGTAATAGCCAGAATTATTATTTTTAAATCAATATTCACTTATAAATGTAACGAATGAGGTCATCTATATATTAACTATATTTTACTCCTTCTGTAGATTGTGTTAAACTTAGATTTGACGGATGGAATCATTTGTTTCTTGAAGAGAGCTTCACTCGATTTCAATTGTTTGCTTATGTTGCCCATACAGGAGGAATATTTGAAGAAAGAATGACTGCATTTAATTTATCATTTAACAACGCTCGTTTCTTTAGTAAATATCTGTAACGAACTTCATTTTATTACATATCGATTAAATAATTAAATAATTTCTGGGTGTGGCCGTGTACGTATATATATATGTATATATATATATATATATATATATATAGCACACGAAGGACACACCCATCATATATAGAAATTATATACACATCTTTATTTAATTTTATTTAATTTTAGGATTAACTATACGTTATCAAAGTCTGATGGATGATAATTTATCCGTGTGTACACACGTTGCTGCATATACATATCCGAATATGACTGATTTACTACCTGACAGGTTCCTTTTATCTTGTCCTATCACAAATCAATCTTTTGAAGGAACCCCTTATCGTTTAGAGTATTTCATAAGTGGAAGAAGATTTGAGTACAATAAAAAACTTATTTTTACGATCCCTTATCATGAGTCTATTGGTAAACTAAATGGAATTTTTAGAATAAAATACATCCATTAGTAATTTTATAAGATGAATTTTATTAACATTTCTTTTTTAGATGAAGATAATGACATTACCACGTACTTACCATTCCTTTATATAGATGTTACTGATGCATTACTTTTTAAATTATTTATACAACCAGTTCCTATAAAATTTAATGTAACTTCATATAGAATTTGGTTAACAAACAATAGCACGGGTATAACGATCGATACGATAATTTCTCGGCCACTAGATGGAAACCTTTTGCAATACAATTTTTCCATATTAGATGGAATCTATTATTTCCAAGTTGCAGCTTTGCATCCTAATTGTGGCATATATGGATGTATTAATTCCACTTCACCGTTCATAAGCATAAGTATGTTGTATTTTCCCTGGTCTTATGTTTATTATAAATATTTATATAATTATCCCCAAATCTTATTTTGCAGAGGAAGCATCACACCGTATGCTCATTATGATAATTAGTGTTATATGGATACCCCCTGTGATATTATATGCGTTTTACCACATTTATAAGTTATGTAAGACTAATGGTAAAATCATTTTGCTCTCACAAATACAAAATTTCGTTATTGTCTTTGCATTCGTCGATATAATAAATAATATTATTTATCTTTGTGTTACACAAACATCTAGTAAAGAGAAACAGAAAGAAACCCGATTGCTTAATCGTTTATGCGCCGACGCGCGAATCACATATCACAGTTATGGCCGAATTAACAAAATATTTGAGATGCTGCAATATTAATGCCATGATAGATATGTTCGACATTTCGGAATCCATATCAAAGGTAAGGTGATATAATGTCGACGTAGAAACATTCTAATTAATTGTCCTCTTCATCTTCTATTTTTTCTCCAACATCTTTTTTTTCTCAGGACGTTGAATTTTGGTGTAAAACTGCATTTAATTCTGCTGACATTATTCTCATTGTGACATCACCACCGCCTAACAAATTCGTGTCGACTATTTACGAGAACATTGATAGTTACATATTGCAACTGATCCGCGAGAATTATGGACAAAAGCACAAACGGTATTATATCTTACAATTGCCCTATTGCAAGCCGACTGATTTGCCGGACGAGGCTCAACGTTTCCAACGTTTTCGTATGCCGGAAGAATTGCCGAAGTTAGTCCGTACGGTTCATAACGTTGATTACATTCGATTCTTTGGTTTTTCCAATAAAGAGGTGCTACTGGAAAGTATTAAGTTAGCTGAAATAGAGATGTTAGACGATGGTACTTATAACGATAAGAATGCAGATGAAACTGGTATGTTTTGTAATACACTTTCTCTCTCTCTCTCTCTATTTCCCTCCCCCTCTCTCTAGATGTATATATAATTTAGAAATAATTAATAATATATTAATTATACCTTCAATATATTTTCAGATGATCTTTTACCATCCGCTGGCCCGCCAGATGATATTGAGACTGAAGATATGAATCTCGAGAACAACAATCCAATGTCTTCGAACGATGGGAAGGGCGAATCTGATTCATTGGAAACCAAATATTGTGAGCTTCAAGGTGGAAAAAATATTACCGCCGATTCCGATTCCGATGAGTAATATCATATAAATGTAGTATTAATCATATTATGAATGTTGAAAATTATGAATCATATTATGAATGTATCGAAAAGTAAACAATGTAATTGATGTTTTCTGCCCGTATAATAATGAGGCATGATTCCAATGATACTCCTATATAACATCTTGATGTATACCTATATACTACAATGAATTTATGTCTGACGTCATATAAACGACGACCATATTTAATAAATGTATAAGTGTTTACCGTGACAATGTTTTTCTCTTTTTGACTTTATTTCAATCATAATGAACAAATCTTTCTCCTTTCTTTCTCTCCCCCTCTCTCTCTCTCTCTCACACACTCTCTCTCTCTCTCTCACTTTCTCTTTGTATCTATACATGTTAATTATAATGAAATGATAATGGCACTGCAATAATTCTATCGATAAATGATTTAACAAAAACAAAACAAAAAAAAAAAAGAGAAATAAAAAATAAAATTAAACAAAGCACTTACAATGGTACGAGGTAAAGAGAACTAAACTAATGGAATGTTTTACATTTATACATAAATATAAAAAAAAGGATGATTCTCTTTTTGAATGATTTTGTGAATAAGGTACGGAAATCCAGTCTTCTTCGTATATATATATATATATATGTAGTTGCATCTGTGTTTCTTTCTCTCTCTCTTTCGCTTTTTTTTTTCTGTTCTTCCCTTGTTCCCTAGCTCACACCCTTTTTCTCTTTCTTTCTCTTTCTGTTTCTCTCTTTCTCTTTTTCTGTGTCTCTCTCTTTGAGCATGTGTTTCCCCTCCTAAAAAGAGCTATAGGGCAATAAAACGTTTTTTCATTCTCGGTAAAGCATCCCTTAACGGTCGCCATTTTCTAGTTTTAATCGACGACGCGCGCATCGTTCGTGTCCTCTTAAAATGCTATGAGAAGTTAGGCATTTATGCATGTATGTATGTGTAAACGTTTCATCAATATAGGATCATATAACGAAGATCAATAACGAACATTTAGATAATGATTTTTAAAGAAGGAAGCCATATGTATCTCTCAATGCCGATAAAGCTTTCATACGAGAAATTACATTTTTCCTTTTAAATACGATTAGCAACGTGCACATAAAACTTTGTACGTTGCTTGTACATACAATTGTTCACAATATTACGTATATCGTATATGTATATGTATATGTGTATGTATATATACATATATGTATATATATATATGTATATATATATATGTATATATATATTATATATAAATTAGCTTCTTAATCGAGAATCGCGTTTATGTAATAATTGATAGTAATAGCAGTAGTAATAGTACTAGTAATAGTAGTAGTACGAAAAACGTGCCATTTCGCTTAAGTACAAGAAAAAGATATTTTATACACGAAAATATGTTAACCTAGCTTGATATTTTGTTTGTTTGTTTGTTTTTTTCCTTTTCTATCGCTTTTTGGTATAACAATCGTAATTACGAGTTACGAGTTACGAGAATTTTTTCATATGATCACTTTCGATGATATTCTATCTCGACAAATCGTTTCCATCATATCTATCATCATCCTCGATATCATTAATCATCAATCATCTTGATCAGATCATCAAAATCTTTCTTAAAAAGATTCATGAACGTCTTGACGAATACTTTTGTTTCGTTTATATCCTCAATTAGTTTTGTCGTTGTCTTCTCTGCTTTCCAAACTGCCGAACAACAATAAATCCTCTGTTTCTTTCGTATTCTTCCCTTGCATGTCTATGTAAGATTGTGGCCGTTCATTCGGTGGTGTTTTTAGATCATTCTCGCTATTACTAGTAACACTGGTATTCCTTAATTTAATTGGACTTTCATAATGATTGATGTTTAAGCTCGGTGGACGATCATTCACATACGGCGATTTCACAGATTCGGTTGGAAAAGAAGCTATTGGTTCCTGCCAAAGTGCATGGAGTTTGTCTATTTTATCGCACTTCGTCACAGGCTCCGAGGAAGGTTTGCTGAGATAGTTAACTGTATCTGTCTTTAAAATATTCACCTTGCCTTCTTCTATATCTTGATCACCTGAACCTAAAATAATTCAAAATAAATAACAGATCGACGAGAGGACATTTTTGTGAGTAAAATAAATTGAATATATTTATATTTAGAAAAAGGAGAAACAAACATTTTTTGAGGAATATATTGAAATTAAATTTTGAATGATATTATTCGAAACTCACTGGTTGGACTATCTAAAGCATGAAGAGAAGCAAAGTATGCCTGATTATGGACGGTTCTTGGATTCAGATCTAAGTATTCCACTCCATCTTCTAACATACGTTCCCAATGACACGTGAGTTCCTTAAAGGATGGTCTCATTCCAGGTTCTTCGTGCCAACACGAGACCATCAATTTATACCTAGGATCACAAAATATTAAACTTTGTAATTCTGTTAAATTTTTTATAGGTATTATTACCATAATTCATTCGTTGTGGACAAAAAGTTTGAAATAGAACTTTTATCTCAAACTTTGTAACAAAGTTTTATACATGACTTATACGTGTTTTTATTACGACAAATTTTTCATAGAATTAATGTATATTACGAGATTGACATAATTGCGATGAATTTTTACTGTTGTTATTGTGATTGTAATTCTTGTTAATTTTGTTTGCAGTACTCACAGTTGTTGAGAACAATTAGCTGGTTTCTCCATACGATAACCAGCCTTTAAAAGATTATACAGATTATGAACGTCCACCCCAGGATATGGAGATGCTCCTAAAGTGACCAATTCCCAAAGGAGTACACCGAAACTCCAAACGTCCGATTTGCTAGTGTAAACATGATCGGCCAAGGATTCCGGTGCCATCCATTTAACGGGTACTACGTGGAAAGAGAATCGTGAAATATCGGGGATTAAGTGGAAAACGAGCTTGATTGATTGAAACAGATAAAGAGATCAAGAGAAAAAGAGTGAGTGAGAGAGAGAGAGAGAGAGAGAAAGAGAGAGAGAGAGTTTTTCAGTGTTTTTCTTTCTAATTCTAAGATATCAATGAAGATTTCACTTAGTAAAAGGAAATTAAAATAGCTTTCTTATGTTTCTTTTCTTCAGATTATTGTTAGCTTGTTAAATCAATCAAAGTAGATATTTCTCTTCTTTTTTTCGTTATTCTTTTATATTTATATATTGTTCGATACTTTGACATTATATATCTCTTGATATTTTATAAAATAACGTGCTTATGTTATAAAAAAGTTTATAAAAAATTAATGAGCTCTTATTCGAGAAAAAAGAAAAAACTTGAACATGTAAAAACTTTTTAAAATAAATATCAAACTACAATTTTCGATATTAATTAGCATAAATATTTTGTAGAAAATAAAAACTCTCTTCTCTGTTCTCAACTATTTTGAACGAAACGTACCACGGCCTTTACTTCGCTTCAAATAAGCATCATCCTCGTAAACGTCACGGGTCAAGCCGAAATCCGAAATTTTACAGACTTTACCAATCGCCAGTAAAACATTTCTAGCAGCCAGGTCTCTGTGGACCAACTAAGACAACAGAGAAATAATTTATTAAACGATATAATTAATTTGTATTTTCTTTTTTCCTTTTTTTTCGACGGATGACACTATGATCGTGAGAAAGAGATTTCGTTTGTTATTCTTTTCCAAATTTTTGAAAATTCGATCGACTATCATCGATTATTTGTAACAATGTTTTTAAAAACAAATATGGTTATTAACGAATGGATAAAATTTTACCTTGATATCTGCGAGATATGCCATTCCTTTACTAATTTGCCAAGCGAATGAAAGAATATCACGTGGAGTTATCGTATAATTCGACAAAGTATCGACTTGTTGTAATTCCTCTCTCATGTTATTCGGTGATGTAGAAAGAAGTGACGTCAAGCAAAGAACTTTTCCTTCGGATTCCAAATGTCGACTGCGTCTCAAGTAATTTCTATAATTTTAAGAAACGAATTAATTTCAGTCCTCCTACACACACACACACACATAAAAGTTAACAAGTAAAAACTATTTGCCAATTGTTAATTCTGAATTTTTCCGCACAATTCTGTTTTTATTATTTCTTTTTTGTTTTTGTAGATAGAGAAAGTATAAATTTAGACTTAGATGTTAATTATCAAGGATGAATACGACGCTGTTGAATGTAAATATTTTGCTCAAAGATTTTAATACTCTTTATATTCACAAAACTTTGTTTCTCAATTTCAGATTATAAAATTTTTCCATAAAAATTTGCTTGAAGTTGGGGTATGTGTCTACGTTGGGAGGATAAATTCAGAAACTCGATGAAAAATTTAATTATCAAGGACGGACACTCTCTTGGATGTAAGTAACGCGGCTTTTATTTTCAAGACTGGAATTCTAGTGACGAGAAAAGGAGTGCAATTTACGGAATTCGCTGCATTATTTCCGCATAGGGACCGCATACGAGCATAAGTTGGGAAGAAATAAGGAAGAAAGAGAGTGAGACAAATAGGGGGAGAGAGAGAGAGAGAGAGAGAGAAACATAAACTACTCTACACCTTCTTCCTCTCAATTCATTCATATTCGAGAGTTTAGATAGAAAATACCTATGGACTTGAAAGAGAAGAGGAATTCTCTTTATCTCTTTCACTTTGACTATGTATGTTATATGTCGTAATTTACATGTATAGTGGAGACTATAAAGTTAGAAAAAATTCACGTTCCTGGAATACATAGAATAATTTTCAGACTAAATTTTCTCTTAAATTGACAAAAAAGAAACGAAATTGAAATTGAACTTAAAGAGATAACGTTTTTTTTTTCTTTTTTTTTTTTCTTTTAATTGTTATTATATAAAAAGAGAAGTGTTTGTTTTTTTATCTGAAAAGAAAAAAAAAAAAAGAAAATCGTAGTAAGAAGAAATAAAGTTTTTTTTCTTTTTTCTTTTTCTTTTCTTTTCAAGAAAAATATATTATTATAATATCATTATTGTTGTTGTTGTTGATTAAATTTTATTATTGTCGCATTAATATCAACATCGTAGCACTTATTAATATCTTGATAATGATGTACCTGTAAAAAATATTATTTATATGTAAATAAAAAAATTTGCAATCAGAATATAGTACTTACGGATTATAATTGATTAGAATATTTGTTAATATTGAAATAAAAATTTTTCCAGCTAACCTTAGGGAACCAAATTCAGCAAATTCGATTATAAGATAAACTGGACCACCGGGTGAGGTGCAAGCACCGAGTAATCGAATAACATTAGGATGTTGAGCTTCTTTTAGAAGTTGATATTCTGAGAGAAGGTCGGCTAGTTCGGAAGCACAGGCATCTTCTTTTAATGTTTTTACAGCTACCGTGGTTGGTCCAAGCCAACCACCTATATCGATAGCTTTAGCTCGTAAAACTCGTCCGAATTCACCCTCTCCGAGAACTTGTTCGATCGTTAACCGAGAACGTGGAAATTCCCATTTTGGATCCGGCTGAATAAGCAAAAAGAATTTTATGTCATTTAGTTACTGTCATTCCCAAGTATTCATTTATCGGAATATTCCAACAAAATAAATGATAATATTTTTATCATATCACTGTAAAGTCTATTGCAATTTTTTTTTGGATATTTTTGTTTTAGCAAATTATGATTTTTCTAATCTACAAGTTACGTTGATTATAACATCGTCGAATAAACTGCAATTTTTCAAACACATAAATGATACAATTTCATTTTAGAGACTATCGATTACAATAAGCTACAATTTCTCTACAAATTCATATATATTATTTTGACATTAACATATCCAAGTAAATTGCAATTAAAAAAAAAATATATCTATGTAGATCAGTAGGAAGTCATAAAATCGTTAAGTAAATTTCAATTCTCATTCATTTGGGCTTATTATCTAATAACTACTCGAATGAATTACTTGCAAATTGCGCGCATGAGTTAAGGAAAAAAATTATATAATGAAAATTTGCAGTCGAGATCCATTGGATAAGCTTGAACGGTTACTCCTAGCGTAGATCGCCCACGCGAATCGATATGGTTCCTGAGCACGTGATACCTTTATCTACGAGTATAGCGTGCATCGACTATAAATGTCATCTTATATCTATTAATCTAAATTCAACGTTAGCGAGAACATAAATAATATTTTATGCTCGCGAAAAATTTTTATTTGCAACAACTTTTATCCTATATCCTTTTCCTCTTTTTCTTTTTTTACACTCGTTAAAAACATTTCAAGAAAATTGAAAATAAATTCGACGACGAAAAAAAAAATTGCTTTTCCTTTTCTATATAATAGCAAATACAAATATTATGTCGAGATCAATGATCTCGCAATGAATTGCAAAAATAACAATTGTGATAACAACAGATGTAATTTTCTCTCTCTTTTTATCTCTTTCTTTTCTTTTTTGGACATCGATTACTATTTTGTTTTCATTATTTTTCGATAGTTATATTTAGGTAAAATGTATAAAATAAAAAAGAACTAATTACAATTAAGTTAATTGCACGTTGCTAATTTGCCGTAACTCTTAATCCATGCTACATAGTATTTAGAGCATAAGTTATAAAGTGGTACACGAATTTAAAAGCCGACTTGTTTCTCATATGAAGCTAAAGCGTATCATTTCTATTTCTAAGCATGGCTAAGAACTGTCTCGTCAACTTTAATCCAATAGCGTGAAGCGTAACTGACGATTTTATCTTCTATAAATTTTAACGGAATATATTTGTAAGTTATGTTAAACAAATAAATATTTTTAATATAATTAAGTGCGTATTACAAATGTCATTATAGATATCTTTTTGTTATTATTAAAAAATGGATATCATTGGATAAAATCTTTTTTGAAAAGAATTTCATGTTGATTGTTGCAGAATTTCAATTAAGGAGTCTAATCGTTAGAAAATTAAGGGTTCTTAATAAATCCGATCGATTTAACTCGTGGTTGGACGTACCAACTACTCTCCACTAAGGTCTACTTTCCATATATCTACGCCCACTATCAACTCTAAGTAGAAAGAAAAGAGAGAGAGAGAGAGAGAGCGAGAGAGCGAGAGAGAGAGAGAGAGAGAGAGAGAGAGAGACAGGGAGGGAGGGAGAGGGAGAGATAAGACCAGAACAATTTCCGGAGACTACTGCATCCTACTTGAATTATTCCTTAGGTCGTCAGAGCACAAGCTTAGTAATGAATGGAACTCTCAAGTTAGAAGTTTCCAAGCAGTGAAATTGCACGTGGAAAATTAGAAAATTTTTGAACGGGAGGTAGCAAAAAAGAAGAAGAAGAAGAAGAAGAACAAAAAAGAAGAGAAAAAGAGAGGGGAGAAACTATAATCAAACTATCTATTCTGCAAAACTTACAAATCAGCATGATAAAGTTCTACCATAATGAAATCATATTTAGAGTCTCGGGAGAAACGATCTGCGACTGACTTTGCAATTTATATATTCGATTGGAAAAAAAATGCGTAGCTAAGGAACGAACGATAAAATTCAGAAGTTAGAGGTAAGATATTTTTTCTTCTTTTTTCTCTGTCTCTCTCTCCCTCTTTCACTAATTTTTTTTCTTTTACAGAACGCCCTCGACAGTCCTTGTCGTCTTTATCATGTGCCTTTAGGGATACGATTTATACCTGCCTTTGAAATATTACCATCTCGGAATTGGAGGATAAGAGAGACTGAGATAGATAGGTAGATAGAAGGAGAGAGAGAAAGAGAGAGAGAGAGAGAGAGAGAGAGAGCACTTGAGTACGGGAAAAACTGATCCCCAGGATTTCATTTTCTTCCGTTTTACTCATGTTTCTGTACTTGATAAACAACGCAATATGAGTTAGTAATAAAAAAAGAGTTTTATAGAAAAATTATTTCTTTATCCATTATTAAATCGAATAGATTCTGAAAAGAATTTTCTTTTTTATATAAAGAGACTGATACAAGAAAGAAAGAAAGAAAGAAAGAAATGAATAAATAAATAAATAAATAAATAAATAAATAAATAAGACCGCTGGTCTTTCATCAAAATATTATTTAATTTTGTGAATTATTTGCTAGTATTTTAAAGGCCACACGTTCATATATTTTATGGATTATACTAATAAAATATGTTTCTAATGTGTCGAATGAATTTATTATAAGGGAAACTACGGAAATAGAAGGACTTGGAAAATATGTTAAAATATTTAAATATTTTTGATGCGACCTTTTCATCTAATTAATTACTTTGAATTGGTAAACTAAACTTTTATAAATTTTTACGAATTCCTATTTCTTCATTGAAAATTTCAATTAATGATAATAATAATAATAATAATAATAATAACAACAATAATAATAATGTTTAAAATAACGAAAAGATAAAATTATATGGATATTTATTACCGGACAAGTTTTAGGAAGTAGATGACGATTGACAGTAGCAAAAGTATCAACGCTAATAGGAAGACTGTCACCACGATCGATGTAATCCGATGGTAAAATTCCCATACCATTGGAACCGTCGTCCACTCTATGTTTGCATTCTCGATGAGTACTCTTTACTGCCAACCTGAAATGAAACGTTTACGTGCGTTGAACAGTAAAATAAGAAAAAGAGAAAAAAGATTGCAAAGCTCTCTTTCCTTTTTAAAACTGTAAGCTAAAACTTTTGCAATTTCGACTTTTCTCGAAAGCATTCGCACGAGAGAGCATATCTTTAAGTAATTGTGCTTTTTATGATCCCGAAATCACAGCTTCGCTGAGAAGAGAAAAGAGGAGAAGAGAGAAGTCCTCCAAACTTTTCTCTTCTATTTCATTTTCATCGTTATCACAGAATGGTATAGTTCATAGAAATGAAAAAAAAAAGAAAAACAAAGAGAAAAAAGGAAAAGAACAAGAATGAAAGAAGTAAAACAAAAAAAAAAAAAAAGAATAATTCTCGTTAACACTCTTTTGTCATTTCCTTTTATTATTTTTTTTATTCTTTTCTTTTTTTTTATTACTACCTTTGCTTTTATCATAAAAATTGTACGTCACGTAGTGTAAAATGCGCTGACATTCTTTTTCCTTTATGTAATAGATAAAATAGAAAAGGATGACTAATGAGAGAGGGGGAGAAAGAGAGAGAGAGAGAGAGAGGAAGATAAAAGAGAGAAAGTGAATTGAAAAATAGAAATAATAAGATGAGACAAAAAATAAAAAATAAACAATGTAAATTACGATTAAAAAATGTAAGGTATGTTCGTTTATACGCTTGATAATGCGTTGTAGAGAGAGAGAGGGAGAGAGACAAAGAGAGAGACAAAGAGAGAGACAGAGAGAGAGAGAGAGAGAGAGAGAGAAAGAGACAGAGATACAAGAGAGAAAATGAATTGAAAAATAGAAATAATAAGATGAAACAAAAAATAAAAAATAAAAAATGTAAATTTTGATTAAAAAATGTTAAGTATGTTCGTTTATATGCTTGATAATGCGTGGTAGAGAGAGAGAGAGAGAAGAAATTATCGTTTACCTTGACAGCAATAATATGTGTCACGATGTATTAATTAATATAATAATTCTGTCAGTGATAGACATCCTAATCTATTTTAATCATAATATGAAATAGTATCATATGCATCCTATGCAATGTGATGCTATAGATAAGCATGTGATTTTATGTGACCCGTTATTAATGTGTTTTATTATACCATAAGCTTACAGTTTCATATATATATATATATATATATATATATATATATATATATATATATCATATAACGCGTGCCTGACTAGATTTTCTAGAAAATTCATATTTTTCGTCCTTGTTATCTGATCACGAAGTTACCATGTATCATTCTTCTACTTTCGCACGATTATCGATTTGAAATGCGTGACTACTACCATTTTGCACGACGAATAAATAATATCGTCCCTTCTTTTTCTCATTTTTAACATACTTTTCGTATTTTCTTCTTCTTCTTTTTCTATTTTAATGTCTTACAAGAAAAACAGAAAATTTTTCTGAATTATGTAAGTGAAAAAATATCCAGTAAAAAAAGAAAAAAAAAAATAATAAAAGAATATGAATTTAAAAAAGGAATTTATTGAAACTAAAGAATGACGATTATTCTATTCGTATAATAATAACATCGACTGTAACTTATCTCTCGTTTGGCACTTTAGTATCCATCTGTTAGGACACACATACCACTTGACTCGTGTAAACGTTCCTAATGCGACACGACTATCGGTTGTCTCTTTCTGTCTCTCTCTCTCCCTCTTTTTCTGTCTCTCTGTTTAAGATTTATCTATTCAATCAATATTCTCGAGGTGCACTTTCTACGTTATGCATTTTCGGTATTTCCCTTGGTATTTTCTTTATTGAATTGAAACAGAAATATGAAAGAAATGAAATACTTAAGAAATGATAAAAGTGATCTTTCCAAGTTTTCCAATAAAATCTTTCGGATAGCGTGCTTTTATCTGTTATTATTTATTACATTTATTTCACGTGTTCAATTATTAAAAAGAATGTATATATATATATACACACACACACACATATATATATACATACATGTAATTCTAAATTAAATAGAAAAGATCCAAATCTCAAGATTCAAGTCGAGTCTATCGTTTATAACATCTTTTATAATTGAAATATAAAGAAGAAAAAAAAAATTATAATCCTATACCATAGACGAGAGACAGAAAAATGTCTTCTAATTTAATCCAGATTTAATATTTATCTGTGTTAAACAAAAAATTAAATTTACCTGTATGACCAAGATGCAAGGAAACCGACGATACCAATAAAAATAAAGATGGCAGTACTAGAAACGCTTATTATACAGGTTGCTCCACAAGATTTGCTGGATGCTATAAAAAAGATGGCAAATGAGAAAAAGAGAGAGACAAAGAAAGAAAGAGAGAGAGAGAGAGATATATATAGAGAGAGAGAGATACAAAAGAAAAGGAAAAAAAATACTGTTACATTTTAAGAGATACAAACCTTCTTGAGCCCAAAGCATAGATTCCTTATTTTTATTGTCATTCTTTAATTTTCCGTTTCCCTCTTTAATGGGCGTTGTAAGTGGATTATCCCCACCATCACTAACCTTTAGAAAGGATTCGAGGCCGCAGGTGCACTGTACCATATCGTTGCACGAACACATCCCCAAACCGCTTCTTATGCCACGACCACCCTTATTCATTTCGGCAAAATGGACCTCGGCTGAAAAGTATCAAATTAGGATGTGTCAGAAATAGAAGAAAGAAAGGGAAGACTCATATGTTATTCCATCATCGTCTGTCACTGTTCTCTTTCTTTTTTTTCTCCTTTTTTTCTTTCCTTCTTTTTTCCCTTTCATTTTAACGTGCAATTTATCTCTCAACGAAAATGAAATTATAATGGAGTATTTCAATTGTCGCAACAAATCTCAAATATTATTACAAGATGTTATTTATTACGATATTAATATCGTATCATTAATTTATATGATTACAAATATGATATAATGTTATTGATAGTTAATTATTATTTATCGATATGATATAGCGTTAATAATATTTAAACGTAAGGAATTATTTTAATAAATTATAAGAAAAATCTTTCTGAAAGAATAATTGTCATTTTTGGACATTGTTAAATGATATTTGCTTTTTTGAAATAATTTAGTAGTCATTTAAATAAACATGGATTACTTACATTCTATGGTACAATCCTGCGGACAAATACGAGCATCGAGTCGTTCCAATTCGTCACACGTATAATCAGGACAAAAGTTTAAATCTGGTGAGCATGTCGCATAACGTTCCGACATTTGAGTTGACAAACTATTGTTGTTCGAACGCCATATGCATTGTCCTACATATGTGTCTTTGCTAAACAAAACCAAAGACGAGTTTGTAAACTTATACAGGAGATAATGTGGGTGTGAGAGAGAGAGTACGACTACATGCATGATTTAATATATAGGGTGTTTCGCGTAACGGTCGCTACGGTTTCTCAGACACTTTGAGTTACGTGAAAAAAAATTCTATAAAACGTAAAGTCATTAATTCTCGATCGTCAAAAAATTAAACAAATTAAAAAAACATATATATATATATATAAAAGTTGCAGGCATTACTTTTTTCTCTCTATAAAAAATCGAAGTTTTCTACGTGCTATTGTAGCTAATAATCAGACCAATTCAATGACGTAGAACAAAGATGTATTCGTTTGATAATTTGTTGAAAAAATCATTTTTAATGGAATAATGACGTTTATGAACGCGAGCGATTCCATACCGCTTATATCTATCGCATTTTTATTTATGAGAGTTTTTACAGTCAATTGTGCTCACGAAACATCTATAGACATGAACCAAGGACTTCGAGAATAGCTAGTATGTGCATGTATTGTAGAATTGTAGATCTATCAAGATTATTTTATTTCCATCCATCCTTTCAACCCATCCATCCATCCATCCATCCATGCTATTGTATTTGTGCTCTTGTCCATGTTCATGCTCACGTTAACTTTCGATACGCAGCAGCAAGTAATCTTCATAGATCTACAATTTTGCATACACATACTATTCGTTCTTGAATGTTCTTCTTTATTTAAGTTACATTAAAATATGTAATTGTTTTTATTATAACTGAAATTAAAACATATATATATATATTTATTTAAATTTATTGATATATTAAATTTTTATATACGTGCAAGTAGAAATGAATAATAAATAAAAAGAGATGAAAAAAGCGTAACATATAAACAATAAAAAACCGAATAAATTCATATTAATTTATGAATAAATTTTTATAGTAATTTATAAAGCTCAAGGAAACATTACTATTTTATTATACTATTTTATACTATTTTATTTTTATCAATACAAGATCGAAATCTAGGTTGAAAGGTTAATACGAGGATTGAAAATAACGTACTTGAGACTACCACCACCAACTCCGCAGCTCGATTCACAATCACGACGAGATTCAGCATTGGCACAGGAATGAACTATTTCTTCGATTTGATTGCAAATGTTTATCTTCGAGGGTGGTACGTCGGTCATATCAACTTTTATTGTTGTGGATGAAATAGGTTGATCTCCTACTCGCCATTCTAATCTCAAACTACACAAACAAACAAACAAACAAACAAACAAACAAATATACAAACAAGTAAATCGACATCGAATGATTCTTTTATTTCAATTCCAAATTTTCATTTTTTATTGTTCGTCAATATCAACGTTTGATATAATTTGTAATGTGCAAAGTAATATATATATATATACATCCATATGTATATGCAAAGATATAATTTTTTAAACGACATTTTCTGTTTTAAATTATGATAATAACATTTTTTTTCTGAAATTTTTTACTTTAATATTTAATAGATCTTGATTTGCAAAATTGTGCCTATAAAAAGTTTACTTCAGAAAGTTGTTTTTTCTTTATACTTTGAACATTAAATTTATTATTTCATTAAACTTGCAGACAAGTAAAGCTACTTATCTCTTTCTAACATATATATATTTTTTTTTACACACAGACACACACATTTGTTTTTCTTAATTAAGAAAAGTAAAATATTAAACTCACGGTATGATGGGCGGTGCGATTTTAAGTATAGTAGAATTGATCACGTGTACGATTCCACCCTTTTCGGTCACATTGAAAGCCTTCGATCCGTATATACTAAAAGATACTCTTGGATTAACTTTACTTGTCGGCTGTGTAACACGAAAATATCGAGACGACACACGAGCAATTCTGACGTTTTCAGGATAGACGATCGGATGTTTTAAAGGGATCGATGCAGCCGTCGGTGTGGTTGTTCGATGCTGTGGCCCGACGAAAGATAACGTGGTATTTACCTAAGGAACGAAAAAAGAAAGAAATAAAGAATAAATAAATAAGAAAAAAGTCAAATATCTGTAATAGAAAAATATTAAAAACTCAATCGTTTTTTTTTTATTAAATCGCTAATACATTCTATGTACAACGTATCTTCTTTTCTTTTATTTTTATTGAATTTATAGGATTCGTAGTTTAGGATTAATCATTAATTTACGAATAATAAAAACGAGCGATTTTATATAACGCTACGTGGAATTAGTAGAGAAATTTTTCTGTGAATTTCTGCAGCGTAACTTTTTCTTTTAAAATTACTTCAAAAGCGAAGAAAAAGAGAGAAAAAAAGAAATAAAACAGAAAAGAGAAAAAACGGATGAAATAAATTAGCAAATTATTGAAAAGATATAAACCTGTGAGAATATTCTCTCTGGATTGCTGGACGGTAACTATGGAAACGAAAAGGGAGAGAAAGAATAGAATGAAAAGAAAAAAGTAAAGGAAGAAGAGAGAAAAAGTATACGTGTGCATGTGTGTGTTTGTGTGCGAGAAAGAGATAGAGAGAGAGAGAGAGAGAGAGAGAAAGAAGAGAAGAGAAGAGAAGATACGTTCTGATTACAATGAGCTGATTTCTATCGCAGAAGATTTATTTTCTCGTTTAAATTCAATTTCGCCCATTTCGACGATACACATGGGTGACATAAAGTAAATATTATTTTGTCACCATATCTCATATAATTGTGATTATAATTTAATCGTTCTTGATTAAGTAAAAGAATAAACAACCCCTATATATTGATTAATTAAATGAATTCATTTAATTTGAAATTAGATCGAACATGTATCATACTTCAAACGGAGCATTTAATCATGCTGTAAAATATAATAATAGGAAGATAAAGAGAATCGATAGACATCATAGACGTAACATATAAATTTATTATCGAAAAGCTGGTTGGGCTTCTAAAATATATTGTTATATGCAGCGGATAAAATACGCTAGGTCTTTGTATCTCTTGATTTGTTAGTATCGATTTTTAGTCCTTTATATGAATATACCGTGTGTTCCCATATAATTTGAGTATTTCGAAATAATATGTTAATATTTCACTTTTAGCTGTTCCATCTTTTCGTGATTTTTTACAAGAATTTTTATTTCCAATTCTTTCGTGCCTTTTGATTATTTAAATTCAACGATATATAATATCGTACATAGGACAATCAATTTATTATGTTGTTGTCCATGTATATATGTATCACTTGATTTACTATCGTCGAACTATTAATATTAATCGTTATGTCTACTCTCCACGAGCTTCAAGGAATTAATGATATCTGTTCTACGAGTTTCCACATAATACACATATATACATATATACGTCTACACATACATATATACATGTAATCCGTATTATTGTGTATGGCAGTGACTAATAACACTAAACCATACTAAATGATAAAGTTGGATCTGAATAGGTATTTCGTCGACATAAACGGTGTAGACGTAATTTTGGTGGATTAGGAGAACCAGTGTATTCTGAATATTCATTATCAAATTTTAATGCGAAAGAAAATTTCGATTCTGATAATGTCGATAAAATTCGAATTGGATGTTATCGTAAAAAATTATTCATCGTTAAAAAATTCTTATTAAAAATTTCTTTATTTAATTAAATGTCATTCTTTTATTTATTGAAAGCTAAATATATATAAAAAATTGTTATTTTTGAGAGAAAAGATCGAGTAATATGGGATGATTCTCAATTATGAATTTCATTCTTTCAAGAGGAAAAAAAAAACGATTTAAAAAGAGACAGTCTGACGCCGATTCAATGGAAGTACTTAAGCGAATAGGTTTAGAAAATCGTAATCAACCCACACAACGATGTTGCTATTAATTCGCGATTAGTCGAGTCTTTGGAAAATCAATGCCGCACCCTAAAGAAATATATCGACGTAGTTTTGCTGCCTGACCGTTTAATGAGCCACGATTATACCGTGAATTTACGATTATTCTGTACGATACACAAAGTGCCACTAATTGCATCCCGTTATCGTTAAAAATGAAATTTTCTTCCTGGCTATTGTTACTATTATTATTATTATTATTTGTTGTCGTTGATTGAACACCGTTAACGAAACGATACGCATACGTATCAATTACTTTTGAATCGAGTTTAACTTTCAATTGATTTATTATGATTTATTTATTATAGATAGACGACATTGACGAAGGCTCGGTATAATTATTTTTCCTGCTATTATTATTATTTCAATCAATTAATAAAATTTTAACAAAAATTGCGACTACTCGATTGACATTTTATTTTATGCCAAATGAAAAATGATAAAAATAGACATATCGATTATTCTACATCACTAAGTGACAAATTATCGAATCCGTCATGGAATTTAAATATCGAAATATAAAAATCAGAAATGATATTCCAAAGAGTAATAAAATATCACGAATATCAGATGGTATTTGACGTCAAGGATGATGTTTCACTCTGTTACGTGTTAAAGTATAAAAATGAATAATTTCTCGACGATTAATAAATCGAAAATGGAGACGATTAATTTGTCAACCGAAAGGATAACTGCATTCCTTAACGAGATGTTACAAACGAATAGAATTTGAAAAGAATTCCTTTGGAATCGTTGCCAGTAATTGGCTCTGACGATAGGACTACTTCCCTTTTATCCCCAGTAATTGGGAATTGGCTATATCGAACGATGTTCTTTGTAAACCATCGAACTTCTTCTTCTTTTACTATTTCTTTTTTTTCTTGTCCGATGCAGTACCACGTGGATTTCGTTCAACGTCGTTTTCGCTTGGACGAGTATCGAAATTTCAACCCTCATTCTTATCCTCCTTTCCATCCCTTTCACATCCCTCATCCTTTTCCTTACCTACTTTTATTAAAGTGAGCTTTGTCACGGAAAAGTAAACACAACTCACCGAATTTTCTCCATATCCTGGTAAAAGAGATTCGTCCTTAACCTGAAGGATAACCCGATAAGGTGATTTCGGTAGAAGCGTAGTTTTCGCGTAAATTCCTGGAAAAAAAGAAAAAGAAGAAGATGAAAAGAAGGAAAGAAAATCAAGTCCCTAGACATAAATGAATACGTCGTAAACTATCGGCGAGTAATTTGTCACCGTACTAATATTTATTTATTTATTTATTTATACGGGGAGAAAATTAATTCGATGTCGTTTCATATAGCGCGATATTAATTTCGCTAATAAATACTATCTCTTTCATTTAAATAATTTATTATTCATTTGAAATAATATTTGATAAATATATATAATATTTCGACAAGTGTTTCATCCTACTCATAAAACAGATAGAGAAAGAAAAAATCAGAAGAAGAAATTAGATCTTATTTTGTACAATGAAATATCGTAGTACAGTTGTAATGAGTATTACGTTCGAACAATTTATTATTTATTTTGAAATAATTAAAAAAATATCTACACTAAACGGAGTGTTCACAACCCTTTAATAGATTTCATACGAACGACTTACTAGTGAATATAGCGGTTGACGCAGGATTCTGCGGATGTTTAGGGTGTTCGATCGGTATCGTATCGTATGTGATGTTCAGAGCATTATGAATATCCCCGAGAATACGAACGATATATCGATTACTATTTATGTCATCAGCGTCCTTCACCATAAGATTATTCTCATCCAGCCTGTCGCCCTGTTGAATATACAACATATAAAAAGATCAGAGATTTTCTTTCTTCTTCTGTGTTTTTCTTTCTTCTTCTTCTTCTTCTTCTGCGGTTTTTCTTTCTTCTTCTTCTTTCTCTTCTTCTTTTTGATTTCTTCTTCTCGTTTCTTTCTTTTTACTTTTTTGTGGAACATAGAGAAAAAGAAAAAAAAAGGGAAAGAAAGAAAGGTACTTTTTTGATTCTTTATATTCGAACTGTATGACATTCTTTTTTATGGTTTCTTTCTTCATTTTTATTTCCTTTTTCTTTCTTCATTTTTTTTTGGACGGACGTTCTCGCCTTGAAACGAATCCCTTTCATCCTTCAATGTAAAGTAAGAGAAACGGAGGATAAGAGTGGAAGAGAAAAAATAGGGGAGGAAAGTGAGCGTAAAAAAGAGCCAGCAGTTTAATCAGGATCAGCCCTCAAGCTTTTTCTCTCTTTCTCTTTCACTCGTTTTTACACCTTTGCTCTCTCGTACTTTCTCTCTCTCTCTTTCTCTCTCTCTCTTTTGTGTCATTTCAAACACCATACTCGTCCGTACCATACCAATGCTGCCCAAAACAATACCATAATTATACGAACAATGTACAGTCATGATTAAGTCTCGTTTCACGAAGAAACTTGGATTTCCATTTTCTATCATGACTTTTTTTTCAATTTATACTCTTCAAGTTTTCATACAAATTTCATGACAATCCTACGTTATGATTCCAATTGGCGTTACAATTCCAAGGGATCGTTACGATTCCAAAAAGAAAAAGAAATTACATTCTAGGATATCACATAATATACTTTTCAAGTTGTGTGAAATAATTAATAAAATAATAAAATTACAAGTATGCATACAAAAGAGAAGAATATAAAAATTATGGAAAAAGTAAAAGACATATGATATAAATTTGTAAATAAAAGTAAAAGAGATTAGCTGCTTGGGTCTCCTGTAAAAAGATAATCTACCTCTTTTAAGAGGAAAAATACATTTATGGAGAATCTAGACCTTGATGAAATAATGATAACAAGTAAACATAGAGATTTAGGAATTCTAAGAAATAAATATGACAGCATTACAGATATTAACACAGACTTACCACGGTAAAGTCTCGTAGAGTAATCTCGACGACGGTATCCATTTGTGCTATAGGAGGATTATCATCCTGATCCAATATATCGACTCCCAAAATATGTATCAAAGCATGTTGCTTCCCAGTAGTTTCCTCATAAACGATGCAACGTATTTCAATATTGACTTGTGGTCCTGGACCGCCCGTTGGGCCAAGGACATCACGATCCAACGACGAATTCGCATAAAGTATATTATTTATCGAATGGAAATAATTTGTTCCTAGTAATGATAATGAAAACTGGTGAAAACAATTTCTGTTTTTTTTAAATAATTAAATTCGAACATAACAATTGGATGTTTTCGAATGGATCGCTTCGTGGAATACTTTTCGATTTATTCCGACGAGTGATCTCATAAAAAATAAAACAAACCCAGGAAAAACAAATTGCATATTCCATTCGAAAATATGCTGCAACGCGCGCGTATCGATTGTGAAAAATACATTGCACAATTCCTACCACTCTTCTATTTTTTTGTACATTCTACAAAATTCAATTACTTTTTTTCTTTTTTCTCTTCTTCCTTTTTTTTTTCTTTCTGTTTTTCCTTCTTTTTTATTGACATATCTATTCTACGATCTATACTATGTTTTTAAAGTTAATTACCATTCAATAACTCGTACTTGGTAACACGAAAATCTGGACAAATATCGTTATAAACTTCTGATGCAAATGGACCGAGCATAGTCGCAGGTTGATTTTCATAAATTCGATATCGCGAGGAATTCCAAAAACACATGTCCTATAAAATATATGAAAAAACGAATAAATTATTTCCTATCAATTAATAGTAATATAATAGATTGGTATCGTTAGAAACAATTTATGAAAGAAATTCTTAAGTAATTATATACCTGGACGTAATCAGCACAATTTATTTTATTCTGCCTGGTTGGCAATGGTTGTATTTTTATTTCCAAAAAGGCTTCGTCGCCACCATTTTCCTTTGCCTGAACGATAATAGTACCGGATACGTCTTTGTAAGGGAAAAGGGAACGAAAAAAAAATGTTAGAAAAATTTATTGCGATCTGACCAATAAAAGAATCAGAAGAAACGGATTTAAAAGAAATAAAAAGGGGGAAAACGAATCCCCTATAAACTTACTATTTTTCGGTAGAGTTCGTAACCAAATTGTATTGGTTTTTTCGTCGAAGATGACAATTTTGTCATATGTACTAGAGATATGATATTTCACCTCTTTCGGTACCGTCGAATCGTTTCGAAGTGTCTGAAGTGTCAATAATTTTATGTTCGAATTGAAATCTGCATCCTTATTTGCCAAGTAGGGTAATCTCAGTATTAAATTTGATTGTGGAAAATATAATGCTGAAACAGAAATTCGAGAGAATTATTACACGAGGAAACAATGATTTCGATGAATAATTTATGGTGAATAGTATAATATTATTAATGTAATATATACATATATATATATATAATATTATTTTTGTATAATTCTTCATTATTATATACATAATATTTTATATTAGTTTGCATAATAACAACAAAAATTATTTGAACCTCGGTCATTCATAAATTATTTCCTTTACATTTACTTCTCTTTCAACGTTTATTTAAAGAACAATGGACAAAAAAGTTCGACCTAGAAACGAATTTCCCACGAATGATCGATCACACACTAGCTTTGATTTCAATGATAAGTAACATCAATCAAAGATAATTGATTGCACGCGAACCAAAAGATTCGTACGAAATTTCAAAGGTATTTCTAGAACGTTGTGTCCGCAACGATGGTAGAACAATATTCCGAGGATATCCGTGAGTTCTTCATAAAACGAACAAAATGAGTTATCTCTTCGGCGTGGGTGTTACATACGCGGTCTGAATTTCCGATAAAAAGTAATAGAAAGGTTAGATAACGCGTTAGTTCGATAAATTTCACTCATGACTATGTCAATGTACCTAGGCCCAACCCATTTTTTTTCTTTACATTGAATTCTTAACATTTAATAATCTTTTTGTCGGATGAACAATCTTCCTCTTTTTCTAATTAACTCTTGATGATAAATAAATATATTTGTAAGATTTATTCAGCTAACGATATTAAGGTAGGTATATCACGAGTCAAAAATATATATGTATCATTCTGATATATTACTTTCTTATATTATTAACAAATGCAATTAAAAGTTCTCGATAGAAACAAAAAAAAATTAACTTCTCTATATAATTTTCCAAAATTAAAAATTCAATCGTTCCTCTTACTCATTTTTCGATCGACTACGATCATAATTTCAATCAAAAATTTTCTATTGATAGTAATACATTTGAGAAGTAGTTACTCTCAAAAAGAAAAAAAAAAAAAAGAAACAAAACAAAATGATTATTCCATATTTATACAATTTCACGTAAGAAACATAAGAAACCGATCGATGCGTTCTTTCAAATCGTCTTTTTAATAAAATTTCCTAAGCTATTGTGAGAGACTTAGAGAGAAATTTTATAAGTCCAGTAAAGAGTAGTATGGAGTATGATGAGGTAGCGAGTTTAGGAAGTGTTAGGGTAGAAAAGTTTCTTTAATCTTCCGGGAAGTAGAACATACAAGCTGTGGATGAATATAGTTGGTTAAAAAACTGAATCTTAAGGGATCACTGAAACGAGAATGGTTCTTGTTGTAGTTACGTGGTGTCTCTTAAGAGAAAGGAAGATAAAAATATAGTGAGGGGAATCGAATTTTATTTTTTGCAGATAAAAGAAGCTCGCGTAATCGTCGGTTTCCCTTATCCCATCTTTGAGGGATAAGGGAAAAGAAAGAGTATGTGTGAGAGAGAGAGAGAGAGGGAGAGAAAGAGAGAGAGAGTGTTACGAAAGTAGAATAGCAGTTGGATGAGAAAAGCTTTCTGCATTCTTTCTACACAATCGCAGCTAAAAAGATCTGATTCGATACTTTTCAAAGTGTACGATATTCCACCCCTTTTCTTCTTTTCTTCTTCTCCTTTTTCTTTCCTTTTTTCTCTCTCTCTTTTTTTTTACCCTTTCTTTCTCTCTCTTTTTCATGGATGCATCTTTTGTACGTTTCTGCGATGGCGACGAATACTACGGTACCGAAACGTTGAATAAAATATGTTTCGAAATATTCCGAAAGAGTGGTTCTCTCTCTCTTTCTGCCCCATCGTTCGTGAGGACGAAGAGATATGAGAAAGCTTTTCAGTCGACGAACACGAATAAAAACATTCCAAGAATCGAACATGCTTTCGAAATGGTTTCGAATGAAATGAAAAAAAAAGTGTTAATAAAAAAAGAATAAAGAAACGAAGAAAAAACAAGAAAAGAAATTAATACCTGAATTATAATGAATTATGATGAATTGAAGAAAAATTCGGAGCACGGAAATCGAGGATTAAATACTTTAATTTATATCTTACGATATTTTTTATATTTAAAAATATTGCCTGCTTTCAATGTAAACAAATTGTAAATGTGCAAATTAATTATCAATTCTGTTTAATCATCCGAAAGATACGGTATTATCTTTCCCAAAATTTAACTCTTAATTAAATTTCATTCAATTAGGAAATAAAAATACAACATAGAAAACAAAAAATTATATCTTACGAAGTTCTTATCACAAAAAATACTGCACTTGTTAAACGAAATCGATTTTAAGCTAATTAACTTTAATTCCTTCCTGGTTCTTCTCGTAAATTTAATCGACGTAAAACAAAAAAAAAAACAGTATTTTTTAGAAAAAATTTCCTTTCCAAAGATATCACTCCTAAGTAAATCTGATTGCATCAAGAATGATTAATTAGGTTTGCAATTTGGGTGAAAAAAAATTTAGTAAGCTAACTGCTAACTGAATTACGTGGATATTTCGAATAAAAGTTCTTTGGGTCTTCGAGTCTTTATTTCTGACACCTTTTCACCCTTCATCTTTCAAGATGGTGTCTCTGAACGAGGGGAATATAAATCTTAGAAGAAAATTTCTAACATTTTCTGGTCTTAATAGCCATATTATTCTTGGCATTTATATTCTAGATATTTGATTCGTACGAGGAACCACTAATAACACCACCAACACGGGGTCTTCTTATGTCAAGGTGAACGTTTAATCAATATACACGGAGCAGTTAATTTTAATCCCAGGATCGCGTGCGTGCCAGTAGACGGAACGATTACGAGCGTTTTTACGATCCTTCGCTACGAGCCTTTCTAACCCTCTCCGTAGTCATCTTAACACGATTCTACGTAGATAAAATATATTATCTTCGATATTTATTTCGTAATATTCCATAATTATTCTTTAAAACGGAAAAAAAAGTACAACGTTTGTATGCATCGATCTATGCATAATTATGTTTTTTTATCTACTTTTCTTTTACCAGATCAAAGAAAAAAATTATGCGCGTTACGCGAAAGAAGATTTTTTTTAACGTAGTTATTTATCTATTTACATATTCTGTTACTATAAAACTGCATTTAATGTAGTCATTTATCTATTTACATATTCTTTTACTATAAAATTGCCGTGAAAAGAACGAATAATAATATATCTATCTAACGACTTATCACGACATATCGGTCCGTCACATTCTACTATAAAATTAATTACAGAATAATAAAAAATATTTGTAAATCTCAATCGATAAAAACGATAGAAACGATGCTTCCTAATCGAAAAGAAAAGAGAAAGAAACGAAATAAAATAATATCTTTTACATTTAATAATCTTGATCGAATCGAAAAATCGATGAAACGACATGTTGTAAAACGACGTGTTCATCTTTTCTTAACTATAAAAAAAAAAAGAAAAGAAAAACGGAAGACATATTCGAGAGAATAATAAATAATATGCGACTCGCGAGTGATACGATAAAAATTGGCGAAGGTACGATAGCCGCACATCGTTTCAGTATGCTTCCTGAGTGAGTATAAGGGTGGCTTTAAAAAGGCGGTAGAAAAGGGGTGGGTCACGCGAAAGTCGAGTTAAACTCGGGAAAAGAGGGTGATGGTGGTGGGTGGGCCATGTACCACTAGTCGACCATCGACACGCCATACATACACACTCCTATACTATCTATTTCTTTTATAGATACAAACATATATTTACATCGTACAGAAACGTATACATATATGCATACATATATACATAGATAGATATATAAGGTGGATATAAGAAGTAAAGATTTGCACGTAGGTAATACGTGTAAAGCTATGTATGTTAATACGAACGAACGATACGTAGCGAGTGTCCAGAGAGTCCGTAACCATAATCGACTATACGGTTTAGTACAGTAGTATAGAGAGTATATATGTATGTATATATATATATATATATATATATATATATATATATATATATATATATATATATATATATATATATGTATATATCGTACGTTGAATTCTTCGCGTGTTGAACGTACGAATCATTTGCATATTCAAGATCACGCTCTTATTATATCTCTCCTTCGTTTTTTTCTTTCTTCGAAACAACACCTCGTATTTTTTATTTCTCTGCTACCGCAATTAAACTATACTCTGTATTAAGAATAGCACAATTATAGTGAAATTAGAAAGAAAGAAAAAAGAAATCGAGACGGTTCTGTGAATGAAATAAAAATAATGTTTCAATCGTAAATACGTATAAAATGTCACAGACGAGAGCGAGTAAAAATAGGGAAAGAGAACATAATTTCTCGACGTAACGGAAATAAAGGGCATGATTTCTAATGGAGAAAGAGAAAGAATGAGAGAAAAAGAGAGAGGAAGCGTTTGAAGATATTTGTGTCCACGCATCTTCGGTAACAGCTTTCACTGATCCCACTTTATCGGCGTTTCGTTGAACGTTAATCCCACAAAACCCTATGCAACCTCTATAAATTGTGTATTTCTCGTTGGGATGCTTACGATTGTAGTAAACCGAAGTTTATTAACCGATTTCATAATTTCCTCAACACTTTTATAGCTTCCTAAACAAGACTAGAATTAATATTGTAAAAACATAAAATGTCTTTCTTGCATTTCTTTTATATACATACGTATATATAAATATATATGTATCTATATACATATAAATAAATTACTCTTTTCTTATCTCCCTTATTCTCTTTTTTTCAAACAATCAGATAAAGCTAAAAATAATCGAATACTTTCGTCCTCTACTTGTTCGTATCTTTCTTCTTTTTATTTTATTTTTTTTACATTACTTATATAAAAATAACTCTTCCCCCACTCGAAATGATTCTCTTTCGAAGCAAACGATACATCTAAAAATATATATTCAAAACATTTTTCGGAAGTACCTTGAAAGAAGTTTCGTTTAAAAGATCTAATCGACACTTTTTGCATATCGTCTAGTCATTATAACACGTGAGACATTTTAGTATAAAGAGAAAGAGAAAGAAGGAAAAGGAGAGAGTTCCTTTCTCGATCACGATTATTTAGCTAATGGCCTCTATCAACGTCGACGTTCAAAAAGCAGGGAGAACAGATCGTTATGACTGTTCGCGGTTTTCGACACTTACGTGACCCCAAGTAAGGTAAAGAGAAAGAGAGAGGGAGAGAGACAGAGAGAGAGAGAGAGAGAGAGAAATTGTCGACTTCGTCGGTCGGCTTAGGAAATTCACTATAACACGCGAGACGAGGGTGCATTTACGTGAGACAAGCGTAAGAACAGAGAGACAGAGACAGAGACAGAGACAGAGACAGAGACAGAGACAAAGACAGAGACAGAGAAAGAGCCTTTAGAAGCAGCCCTCTTTTATATTTTTTATAATTTAACGAGGATTTGTAGTCATTTATATTGATAAAATACTATTTCATGATCGATTTTGATAGTTCCTTTCTTTTTCTCATTCTCTTTCTCTCTCTCTCTTCGTAAAGTGGTCACGCTTATCGATCTTCAAGAAAGCACGCGACGTTTCATCTCTGTGTTCTATACCTTCCAATGGAATTTATAGCCCGCTCACGGCCTCACGAAATAGTGAGAATCATCCATCTTCGAGCGTCGGATGCGTTAGAAGGAGACTAGACGCGGAATTGCCTCGTAAATCTTTACCAAAGGGAATTTCTACTTTTTTTTTGTTTTCTTTTTCTTTTTCTTTCTTTCTTTTTTTCTTTTTCCTTCTTTTTTTTTTTTTCTTCAATCAGGGATAACTATATCATAATTTTATCATAGATCAGACAATCGGCTTTCTATTCTTTCTATCCCTTTTGTATAATTAATTTGCACAGACGACTATTTCTTCAATAAGAAGGAATGATTTATTAATATGATTGTAACGGGAAGAATGAATAATTTTGATGAATTTTATGAGAAATATGTCGACTAAATGTTCTTACAGAATTAACATTAAGATATCAAGATCCAACCAGGATCGTTTATTTCAGAAATTCGCGCTATAATATCTAACGATAACTTTGAACATCAAAAAGAAAGAGATTCCGTATTAAACACTATGGAATTAAAAGAATATCCTTTTATGATCCCATTTGCGAATAAATGAATTTACAATTAGGTAAACTAAACTCATCAACTTCACGGTCGTTTAGTGAAAGAGTAATTTTTAAGACGTTAAAGATCATTAAGGGGCAACAGCTCGTTATCCAATTATCTCGTACGGGATAGGACAAAACAGGGGGAAGAAGGGAAAAAAAAGAAAAAGAAATGAAAAAGAAAGAGAAAAAATGAAAGATAAAGAAAATGAAAGGGAAGAAAAAAAGATTCGACGTATTCTCGTTCATGGAGAACATGAAGTTTTAAACTCGGTCGAACGACTGACTCGACGAGAAGCAACGAAGCGAGTTAAAGCAGTTTCAGCAAGTTCGCGTACCGTCTATTAGGGAAGTTCATTATGAGAAAGGGGAAGTAATGGTGGTGATGGTGGTGGTGGTGGCGATGGTGATGGTAATAGAAGTGGGGATTGATTAAAACGAAGAGAAAAGTAGACGTACATCTACGTCTATGTATAAGTACTCAAGATATAATACTTTCTCTCAGTTTTTCTTATTCTCACCTAGTGCTTTCATGATGGATAATACTTGAGAAAGAGAGAGAGACAGAGAGAGACAGAGAGAGAGAGAGAGAGGGAGAGAAAAAAAGAGAGAAAGAAAAGGTGACAGAATCTGTTCGATCTTCTCTCTCTTTTCAAGACTTCCATGATCGTTCTTTTACTATACCTGGAAACCCTCTATTTACGTCTCCTAACATCGAGTTACTATTCCCGAAAACAGAGACCAGTACGAACACGATATGGGTAGCCCTACAACCGACTCGTCTGCAACCCTTTCACCGATATTTTTCTCAAAGGCCGTCTCTTCCTTCTTCTTCTTCCTTGTCTATTATTCTCCTTTCCTTTTCTACCGTTCTAACCCTAATGTCTCTATCTATACTAACGTCTCTCATTCCTTTCTTTTATATCCCTTTGTATGAAACCCCCGTGGATCGCACTACCGATGTAAATTGATTCGTCGTTACGATGGTAAAGGCGAAATGAGACTTCTATTAGATTAGATCGTTCTATGCTTCAAATAATATTCATTGTTGAGATATGTATTTCTATGTATATATGTATATATGTATATATGTATGTATGTATGTATGTATGTATGTATGTATGTATGTATGTATGCCGTCTCATTCAAAGTTGTATAAAACAAGTTTCCTTTCTTTCTTTTTTTTTTTTATATCATAAAAGACATTCAAGAGTAATTTATTTAATTAAATATTCAACAACAAACTTTAACATCACGATTCCGTGTGTTTTCTAAATTATATGCAATTTTATTTACATTTTTAGCGAAATGCAATTAAGAGTTTGCATTTTTATTCGAATAAATATTGATACCGAATGCTGTCATATTTTCTGCGTTTTCTATAATCACAGATATTTATATTTATCTTTTGAATGATATTAATTAATTAATGAATTATGCGTTCGCGTATCATTCTTTTTTTTTTTTTTCAAGACTACCAATCCAATCAATAATTTATCTTCTCGATCATAACAAAAACATTAATCAATCAATTGATTTATCTAGTTTATTATGTCGCGATATTGTATAAAAAGAGAAAAGAGAGAGAGAGAGAGAGAGAGAGAGTGAGCGAAATATCTGTTAGACGAATAAAAACAAAAATGTTTCCGGAAGAGGACGATTATTTACCGATAACGAGAAGATCTTTGTCGGTCGTTCGAATCGAAAATAAAACGACAGAGGGAAGGATTTACGGTCGATTGTGACTTTCGAAACAAAAAGGGTGCTGGTGTAGTAGAGTGGAAAGAGGAGGAGGTGGGGGAGCAGGAGGGGGTGGTACGGAACGAGTGTCTCAGGTACACTAGAGTCCTGCGCACGTGTGTAAATATTTCCCAGTGAAAAGTCGGCCTACCCATTGTGTCCTACAACACAAAT
This sequence comes from Vespula vulgaris, assembly GCF_905475345.1. Classification (NCBI taxonomy): domain Eukaryota; kingdom Metazoa; phylum Arthropoda; class Insecta; order Hymenoptera; family Vespidae; genus Vespula; species Vespula vulgaris. The sequence continues at coordinate 2,400,072 of NC_066597.1, read as the reverse complement.
ACACACATGCACATAGAAACATACACACTTCACCTCCTTTTTTCTCTCTGTCTCTGTCTCTGTCTCTCTCTCTCTCTCTCTCTCTCTTTCTGTTTCTTTTTCTATTTCTCTCTCTTTCTCTCACACTCTTGCTTTTTCCTAGAGAACATTTACTTGTGCGAGAACATAGATCACGTTCGTGACACCTGCCTGCATGTGGCGACAGTAAATAACGAAATGCTTCGAACATCCCCTCCCCTACCCCTACCATTATACCACTTCATCAGCATTATATACAGGGTGTTCCATATGAAAAGTGTCACGTACTTTTTTTATCTCTCTGAAACATATTTTCGAAATGTTACTCCGATAGTATATATACGCGAGTTATGAATCGAGCGATTTAATAATATTTATTTTCTATATTATTCCATATTATTTTCTGTTTATTTTGTGTTTAATTTAAATAAAAAAAGAAGGAAAGAAAAAATTAAAAAGAAGAGAGGGGAAAAAAGAATTGTATTATATGAAATTAAATGTATTTAATGCGAAGGAAAAAGATTGAAATAAATTGTGGTTGAGAGAAAAAAGAAATATAAAAAAAGAGAAAAAGATAGTTGATTAAACTCTACGTGGACTACCCTATATTTCTTTCGAGTTTCTCCCTCTCCCTCCACCATTCTTTTTCTCCTTCGATCATCGTTCATTCTTTCATAGAAGAGAGAAAGAGAGGCCGACGCCGAACTCCGAAATAGTTTCACTATATTTAGGTTAACTCCTCTTTGACGGGTTGAGGAAATATCGTAAGATACATATATCCTGGAAAAAAAAAAGGAAAAAAAATGGTGAACTTATGACCTCGTTAAGATTACCCTTTAACATGTTAACCTAATTATTCTTCAAATAATATATGTATGTATATATGTATATATGCATGCATATATGTATGTATGTATGTATGTATGTATGTATGTATGTATGTATGTATGTATGTATGTATGTATGTATGTATGTATGTATGTATGTATGTATGTACATATATACATATAAAAAAGTAAAGGAAAATATGAATAAGTTTTGAGATTTTTATATACATATATCGGTCATTCCAATAATTCTGTCTTGAACGAAATTTATATTCGTATACTTGATCTCTTTTTCTTATCTAGGTCGACGTTTTCAACTTTGCTTGTTTCAGAGTCAATTATTTATTGATAAGGAGCAATTTGTAGAAAGGAGGTTAATAAAATGCTATTATAAAAGTTAAGGTAACATTGTTGTCATGACAATTATACGAATTAGGATAATGTACAGAATGATTTTCGCTCCTAAAAAGTGTTACGACAAATAATTTCACTAGAGTTATTATTAGAAATATTCGATTCGAATTTTTCTTTGTATTAATCTCTCTTTTATATTAATTTTTCATTAAATTCATATTTTCCTTTTTATTCGATAATCGATTTTTGATACCCATATTTAATAATAATGATAATAATGATGATGATGATGATAAGGATAATAATAATAATAATAATAATAATAATAATAATAATAATAATAATAATAAAACGAAACAATTTCGGATGAAAATATTTTCCAACACTTCTTTTTTCAACAATTAAAAACGATTTGATCAACGTTTGCAAATAAAAAAGAAAGAAGGAAAGAAAGAAAAAAAAGAAAAGAAAAAAAGTAATTTCAATTAGATATTACCGCAACAGTAGGTATATAATTTTTGTTACCGTGACTGTAATGCTTACAGATGACAATGAAATATCGCGATTTGTTGGTAGCAGGAATTAATGTAAGGTCCAACCCTAAACTCTTTAAACAACGAAAAATCTCCTTGAAATCTTACTACATCCATAAAGATGATTACATCGTCTAGTTAGGTAGTATATCGTTCGTCATTAAAAGCAGAGCTTAAAGCCTCACCCTGTTCATTAGATTTAACTATTTAGATTACATAGAGAATCCAGCGGCTTAATTTCTACTCTTATGGGAGAATAGACGACTTAACTACAAGCTTGTAGTTCTTCTTTTGTGACGAGTATATTAACTACTATTGTTCTCGCTTTCTCCCTCTCTTTCTCTCTGGAAGAGATCTAATCGAGTTATAAACTATTCCAAACGTTAATACACTTACTATACTTAGAGACATACAAGGAGTTTCACTCCTTAAAATAGGGTAATAATCGTCTATAAGTAATATCGACTCGAAATGTTTAAGTCTAATAATCTGTTTTATATACAGATTTTTGCCAAACCAACGAATACCGATGTATATTTGCTTGATTATGCCGCATATAAATATGATCAGAAAAGAATCGTTGTTATTGGAAAAATATCAGTTTTCGGTTATCCGTTGGAATATTGATATTAAATCTCTGATTTTATATAATGAGTATTTCTTTTTTTCGATAAAAGCAGGAAAGAGAGGAGAGAAAGAAAGAAAGAAAGAGAGAGAGAGAGAGAGAGAGAGAGAGAGAGAGAGAGAAGGAGAAAATAATTCAGTAATTAAGTTGGTTAATGAAGTGAAAGAAATCCAGGAGGTAGTCATGTTCGAATGGATACCATCATTTCTCTTTTCTTTTCTTTAGTTTTCCTTAGAAAAAAAGAAAAAAGGGGGATAGAATAATCGGTGTTCTCAATTAAGTGGAACAGGACGGTTAATTGAGTCACGTTTCATTCTTCACGTAGAAACGCGAACGAGTGTTTACAAAAGGCTCGCAAATCAGGCGGCAAGTCTTGTGGTAGTTTTATCGGCATTAAGGTGGACGATATACTTTAATCAAAGCCAAAGTAAACAACATGGCCTAGTTTTTAAGAATATTCTCTGTCTCTCTCTCTCTCTCTTTTTTTCTCGGCAATTTCGTTTGCTCGTTTCTTCTTACTTTCTCGTCTTGATTTCGTGCTTGTGTTTCTCTTTCTCTCTTTTTTTTCTTCGATATTACGAGTGAAAAGAAGTAATATTTTTTCTATTGATTTTTATTTTATTACCTTAATTTTTTATTTTTTTTTTTCTTCCTTTTCATCTCTTCTTGAGAAATTGAAAAAATTGAAGGATCAGAGAAAGAGAGAGTGAGAAAGAGAGAGAGAGAGGAGGGGGGAAGGGGAAGAGAGAGACAGAATCGTCGATGAAAATTTCCAAGCTGTTTTACACCTTTTGATGGATAAACGCTATTGACGAAACGTTCTCTTCTTGTTCGAACGTTGAGTACGAGTATGAAAGATGTCTGTTAACGAGTTTATTCGACGTTAGAAACGAGCAGACTGTTACACGACCAAGTTACTGCTGCTGCTGCTTTCTATTTTACTTTTTCTCTTTTTATCTCACTCTATCCACCTCTCTCGAACGTACACTGTATTAAAACGTGCTTCCTTTTCATCGACGAAATATTTACAAGCCCGGTAGTGAATCGTTTTTCATTCGCAGACTGTTGGAAGCGTGAATAGAAATAAATGTTCACAGATTCCACTTGGTTAGACTTGGACTCTCTTTCCCTCTCTTTCTTTCTCTCTTTCTCTCTTTATCTATTTATCTGTCTATCTCTCTCTTCCTCTGTTTTTCGAGCGATGCACTTTTCGAAGCATACACGGATTTTACTCTTCATTTCCATCAGCGGTGGACTACTTCAATATTTTTTCTATTTCCTTTTCTTTTTTCCCTTTTATAAATGCTCTCGGAGAAAAAAAGAGATTAACAGGAGATCTATCAAATTTTAATATCGTTCTATTTTAAGAAAAAACACGCTCTTTTATCTCTCTATCGAATTTATCGAAATATTCTATCTACGTTCTAACTTTAAGCAGCATGAAAAACATTGCTAATATTTGCGAACAATGAGACGATAATTATACGTAAGTGACCTTCTCTTTTTTCTTTTTCTTTTTTTTTTTTCTTCTTTTCTAACAATTAAAGACGATTAGAAATTTATCGCGCGTCGCGATAAATTAAAAGAAATGATTCATCCTGAATTTGTTTTCTCTCATCAAAATTTATCTCTATTTCCTAATAATTGCATCAACTTTGAAATTGAAATGAGCGACCCTTCTTTCTTTCTTTTTTTCTTCCTTTCTAATCATTCTCTCAACGATTATACTTCTAATAATTAATATCTAACGATTAAAAACGTAGATATCGTAATAATTCTGCGAAAAACATAGTAGTCAAGTCCCTCGGTATACTTCTCTCTTTTTCTATCTTTCGTCGTTTAACATCTGATCGAGCTATCGCATAATTCACCTTTATTAATTAAAAGGCAACCGCGTGTGTCCGCTAGCGACAACGAAGTAGGCGTTCGCGAAACGACAAAGTACGAGCTCTTAATGAGGGTCGTTAATAAAACCTGAAAGGGAAACGTTTCACGCGAAGCGAACTAGATACGTAAATGCACGTTTCTCGTTTTTCAAACGAGTCTTTGTATATAGTAATTGCGTTTATGTATGATGTTCATATGTATCACTGTATACATATATATACATATATACACATACACACATATATATATATATGCATTCATATATTGTCCTTCTAAACACACCTACGATTTCTAAGCGTGTCGTCATTCATCGATAATAATTATTTCAAAGGTTGGTTGCAATGAGAAAAAAAAATTCTTTTTTTCTTATCTTTTCTTTGTTTTTTCTTTCCATTTTTTTTTTAAGATATCCTTACAAATAGATTGCATAAATCGATTATGTGAGTCTGGGCTGGGTAACACATGTCGCGGTTCGATGACATACGCAAATGGCTAGTTTAATGTTTACAGAGTATATGTTCCATGTGATAATGTTAGGGGACACCATATTTGTTGCGTATACGTTTATGTACTTGGAAATTACCTCGTCTATGATGAAAGACTAATTTTGCGATTATTAAACGTACTTTAGTATCGTAAGTTGATGTACTAAACATAATTATATATTATATATATATATATATGTGTGTGTGTGTGTAATCAGCTTTATTTAAGTATTAAATTTGGAATTAAAAGTTTAAAATTAAATTAAAAGGAATAATTTATCAAAAAGTGTACATAACATTATTTGTTTTTTTGTTATTGTATGAAATTTGTTATTAAATTAATTAATTGATAATTATAGTTACTTTTAATTTGGAAAGAGTTATACCATATGTCTTTTTGATTTAAAAGTTCGTTTTAAAGGTTGTAAAAGATTTAACGAATAAAAAAAGCATGTATGTAAGTACGTATTATTTTTCTTCTCCGTTTTCTTTCTGAAGTTGTGTGAACTAGTGGTATAACTCAACCATTTATCGGACTGAGAACACACTAAAACTCTTTTTCTCTCTTATATTTCCAAGAGAGTTCTGGATATTAAAAATAAATAAATAATCTCAGTTGGCAGTATTCTTTTCTTCTTTCGTTCCTTCATATCATCTCTCTCTTCTGTTTTCTACACAATTTCAGACAGTGAGTTACGAGGGTTCTTTTATGAAAACTTTAATCACACAAACAGAAAGGAATGAATTGCGTTTTATCTGATTAATCGAACAATTTATCTTTTTATTTGCATTATACTACGTTAGTCAAAGTTCAAATATTATACATTTTCATGATAAGCAAATTCAAAACGGGCTGTTCGTTTAAATGAATTTATGAGATATTATCTCTTGGTATTACTTTATTAAAGATAGAATTTGAATTATTTGTAGAAATATTTAAATAAATTTTCACGTTGAAATTTCCTTGGAGATTCTTTTCTTTGATACAAATTTAATTAAATATCTTATTTAAAACAGCTTTTTAAAAGCTTATCGGTGTAAAAATAAATAGCACGAACGGTCTTTCGAATAAGTCAATCGTAAAATGTTAAACATGATTTATGGAGCAATTAAATTTTTATTGGACGTATTAAACTTCGATAAAAAAAAGAAAAAAAGAGAGAGAGAGAGAGAAAGAATTGCCATAAAACTATTTCGTATGAATAATAAATATTTCAAAACGTTCGAAACGTAATACGAATAAAAAGAAAGCACATTTTCTCTCGAAATTAGATATTTCAGTGAGACGATAAATCTCTGAGACGGAAGAAAAAAGAAAAAGAGAAATAAAAAAAAAGAGAAAAATAGAAAAAAAAAAAAACAAGAAAAAAGTAAAATTGAACTAGCATTAGAACGTGACGTAGGTCGAATTTGAAATGAAGAATTAAAGTGGTCGCGATGGCAAAAGCAACAAGCGATATTTTCGTATGTTTTCAAATGCAAGCCACGTCAAAGGATATCTATGTATTTAACTACATATAGTATACGTGGCTTGCATGAATTCGCAGAAAGAGATTGTTTCCACTTGAAGTAAATGGAATCATGTTAATGTGGGTATATGCAGATGACAGTGAGTTATGACTTTTAGGATCTAATAACAAATCTAATGGTAATTTAATGACGAATTTGATAACAAAGTTAAACGAATTATTGTTAGCGTAATTGATTCTATTCCTTAAAAAGAACAAGAAAAAGAGGAAGAAAATGAACCCAAGAAAAATAGAGAGAGAGAGCGATAGACATGGTCGAATATAAAAGTAAATAATAATCAAGACGTATACTGTTTGCTTCTCTTGGAAGGTTCACGATTATTTGCATGAACATTTATCTCTTACGTTTGAAAAATACAGCTGTAAATATACATTTTCATCCGAGGGATGTTACACCACACACCATTGTCGTCTGTTGTCGACCAACGAATTTAGACTTTTAAATGAGTTAGTTGCCTGTCTCATGGACCCAAGTGTATCGCATATTTATACTACCTTCGACGTTCTACGGTTTCCCATATAATACATTTCATGCAGTTTTTATCTTCATCTTGTAAGTTTATATTATATTTAAATTGAAATGATATTTTTCACGATTCCACTGCATTACAAATTTGAATTTTCTTCTAGCTAATAACAATAACAATAATAATAACAATAATGACAATAATAGTTTAATGAATAAATCAGTAGTATTATTTACAAAAAATATATTCGACGTAACGTGCTTTATTTCCATTCATGGCAAGTCCGTTTCATTTTCTTGGTATCTCTATTTTACTATTTTACAATGAATTTATCAATATATTCTCCAAGTTTAGTCTCGGTTATAATAAGCACAACTCCAACCTTAATTAACAAGTAAAACTTCTAAAATTCTCTTAATGATCGACATAAATTCGCAACTTGCGATTACATAGAACATGAATGTAACAATTGGCGGTATTGTCGATTTATACGTATAAAGCAAAAAAAGAAAAAAGAGAAAGAAAAGAAAAGAGAAAAATAACAAATAATAACGTCGTCGTTTTAGATACAAAAGAAGAAAAAAAAAAAGAAGAAGAAACAAAAAGAAATATGTAATTAACTTCGCAAACGTATTAGACAAAATCTACATATTACATTAAAAGGTGTTCGCGTTAACATCGTGTTATTTTCCGTTTAGTAGGTTCGTACCTTTTAGTATTTGGGTTATCGGGTGTGGCTGTGAAAAGCCCTATGGGACTGTCATGTCCCGTGCTTCACCTATATATGTAGTTCTATAGCATGCGTCTTTGACTTTTCTATTTTACTAGTAATATCAGATTAAATTACGCTATGACGTAACGTGTTACAAACTTACAAAAAGGGACATGCTTTTCTCCTTAGAACGTTTCAATCTTTAACACTTTGTGAATAGCACGTCCTGTTATTTAGCAAGATGAAATATTTGCAAAAAGTTTGACGATAAAAACAATTTTTTTTTTTCCCCCAAACAAATATCCTCCATTTCAATTTATTTATTTTTCTTTCTCTTTTTTTTTCTTTTTTTTTTTTTTTTTTTTTTGCCAGATTGCAAATTGATATTAAAAATCTTTTCACTCTATTGTCCGTTTTGATTAAATAGAAGGAGACGATCTCGTATCTTTCATTTCAACTTTTATAATATTATATTTGCAATTCTATCCAACTAAGCTTCGATATTAAAATATTTTCATTCGATTGTTCTTTTTTCTTTCTGTCTTTCTTTTTTCCCTTTTTTTTTTTTAATCGATCAGAAACAGGCGATCCCGTAACTTCTATTTGAATTTTTATATTATATTTGCAATTCTATCCAACCGACCTTAGCAAATCGATATTAAAATATTTTCACTCGATTATATTTAGGATCGATAAACGATTCGGATAATAATCGTTATTTAGTTATTACAAAAGATGAGAATATTGCAAGGCGTCATCTTAAGATCGTGTTTTATCCCTGCTATTCTATTAGATTAATGAGAACGTTTAGTTCGGAACGACCAACGAAGAAAAGATCTTTCATTAATATTCTCACCCATCCCTCTTTCCTAAATCTACCCCCCCATCTCTGTCTTTCTCTTCTTCTCTTTTTTCTTTGAGAGCCCTAAGCTCCGTCACTCACAACGAATTACGAGGAGGGTTCCGTCGGTGTTCAAGTTTTACAAGGCACATTTCTAAAAGAGATAGTTATCGGCGACGGTTATGGCCAAGCAACAGCTATTTCATCCTGACGTTCAATTTCACGAACTGTTTTAAGACGTCACCGGACGTGTTCGTTCGAATTATTGAAATAGATAATCGCTTTTATCATTAAATAATATAGCTAGACTATATAGACTATATATGTGTATATATATATATATATACGTATTTCATTATTAATGAGAATAGAACGACATGATGTCTGCTACGTTTCTTTTTTACAACTAACGACGATAACTATGGATTATATTTATGACGAGTTATAGAAAATGTTACGATCGATATTAAAAGGAGCTAGGACGTGTTATATCTTTGATGTATGTATGTATTATGTATATAAACGAATAATTATTTTCTGTAAGAAAAATTGATTAAATTTATTGATGTGTGTCATTGGTAATATCGACATATTGAAATATTTATCGTTGATTTATTATCGCATAGAAATTACACGCTATTACGATATAGGCGAAAATGATAAAATTATATCGATGTATAATCGAAACAGTTTCGAAGAGGAAAGAAGATGCGAAAGAGATAAAGACAAAAAATTTGTAGTCGTTTTTTTCTTTTTCTTTCTCTCTCTCTCTCTCTCTTTTTTTTAATTTATCGCACATGGATTTTATACGTCGAGTAGCGACTAAAAGTTCTCTAGTTATAAAATAATGATTATAAAACAATTCTCGTTGTCATATAACAATCCGAAAAAAAAAAGAAAAGAATTAGCTTAATAATTCTGCTGGGGAAAAAAAAAAAAAAGGAAAACAATAATAACAGAATTGATTTAAAAGAAACCCATTTAGGAACTTTTGGTCTCTCCATTTCGTACTTTATAAATACGAAAGTATTAAATCGAAACGTTTATGAAAAAGATATATTACAATAATCCTTTTAATTTTCATTTTGATTCGTATGAAGCGATAAAAATAAATAAAAATAACGAGAAACAAGCCAGACGATTCTCTCTAGCGATAAATTATTGTTCTCTTCGTTGTTATAAGAACTGTACAACGATCTCAATATTCTTCGACGATATAATGAGTTCACCGCAAAAGAAGAAAAAGAAGAAACTTTTCCTTACTCTCCTTTTTATACATATCCAATACTTTCGAAGTCTCGATACCGTCTATTATGCAAAGAAATGAAACTTTAATGCAAACGAACCAATTCTTCCTTTAGATTTTATTTTTTCTTTTAACAACAATGTAATTCATTATCTATAACGAAACTTTGTATTTTATATTTCTTACGAAATAAAAAAAAAACAAAAAACAAAACAAATATCTGAAAAGTAATCCAAGTTAAATGACTTCAACAAGGAGAACAATCCCTAGAGAAAAAATGTATTTAACTCTCAATCTTAAATACAATAATTCGACGTTATAAAAGTAACAAATTAATAATTATTAATAAATCCAGTTGACAATGATATTATAAATCATTAATCAAAGTCGTATAAAACACTTTCCTCATTCTCTTTCTACTTCTCCGAAAATTCTTCTCCTCTCCCCTAAAACGAGATCTTTCAACTTGTCAGTAAGTTTCTAACGAGTAAACAAAAAAGTCTTTCTAGCAAGTAAACGAAAAAGACATATATACGTACGTACGTACGTACATACATACATACATACATACATACATACAAACAAACACACACACACACACACACACACACACACATATATATATAGATGCACATAAATGCGAAGACAGTGAGTGACGTTCGACGTCATTGCTGTCTAGAAGAGTTGAAGTTCTGATGGAACGTATACGTTATTATGACCGTCGACGTTTTTCGAGGTCACTGACTTTGTTGCTGCCGAAAGTTCGAAATAAAACGAAACGTTAGGACTTACGACGATCTAATACTTGCACGTCCGAGGGTTAAGGCCAAAAGAGACTTGCATGCTTCGAAGCAATGAGCCGATGCTACATGTTTCTCCTATACAATGGTAAATAATAGTCAGGCGGAGGAAGGGTAGGGGTGGAGTAGGAGAGTGAAGTTAGTACTCTAATCGATATATCGCGAAAAGAGAAAAAGAACTTTCTTGCTGTAATAGTAGTAGATGCTTGAAATTCTCAATTCGAAATCCATCGTAGCCATCGGACTTGCATAATCTTTGCAAAACCCTTTTAACTGTGAACCTTTTTGCCTGAGATTTATGTTCTTAGGAGAAAGAGATAGATATATAAAAAAAAGAGAAAGAGATAGATAGAGAAAGAGATAGGAAAATAAAAGATAGAAAGAGAGAAAGAGAGAAAGAGAAAATTAAAACACGTTGCGCGATAATACGTATCGTTTCGGAAAAAGTATTTCTACGAAAGATTTACGATAAAAGAAAAATATACGATCTTGAAAGAATAAATGTATGTCGCGACGAATTAAAGGACATCCAACATGAAACTAATCGTCGTATTTTTTTTCTCTCTTTTTTTTTTACGAAATCTAATTTAAAGGATTGCTTGTACTTAGTCTTAAGACGCGTTATACAGGGTAGATGAAAAAATTATTGAATGATATTCTGAAAGATATCGCTACCTTTTTCAAGCTAATTTCTTTTCTTTTTTTTTTTGTTTTCTAGTTGTAAAATTACAAACCTGGTTTTGTAAGTCTAAAATTTATCGAGGAAATAATAATCGATTTGTAAAATTCGCCTGAACTTTTGATCCACTTTTGATCACGTATAGTTAGTCGCGTTAACGCTCGACATTATTCTTCTTCTTTCCTTTTCTATCTTTTATTTGTAAGTAAATAAAATTCCCGTTTTAATTATACTAATCTCGAACATTTCATTTTGTGAATAGATTAGATGTGTGTGTGTGTGCGTGTGCGTGTGCGTGTAAATGTTAAATTACGAGACAATAATCCGAAAATGGGGGAAAGAGAGAATATCAATATCTTTAACATTAAAGAGAATTTATACGTGACTCGTTAGGAAATAATATTAAGCGAGGTAATAATGCGCAACTGACTATATTTATAAATTATATCGTAAGATTACGAATCTCTCGAATTTCTCGACGATCACCTTTCTAAGATATCTGAAATTCGACCTAATCAGGACTGCGCTATCCGCAGAATAACGCCTACTAAAATATCGATTCTCTCTTGGTTCAATGCTAATGCTTTGCAGTCCCGAAGGTAAATTCGTGTTATTACGTAATTTCTCAAATAATAGATCTATGAAATAACAATGGAGTAAAACCTGAATTTTACGAAGAACATATATAAAGAAAGAAATAGAAATAGGATTTATATGAATGTTTCATATAAAACATTGTCTCTATTCAATGTCGTACTATTCGTTGATTAAAACTGAAACAGAATACATCTTTTCTTTTCCTTTCTTTTTTCTTTTTAAATATTATTTTCTAGTAGAATAATTATCGTAATAATAGGTATATAAAATTAATTAATAATTCGCAGAATACGTCAGATCTTTCTTTGATTATGAATCGACAATTGTAAAGCTCGAAGGACTGAGATTGAAAGAGTTTTTTAATTACCCCTTAAGTTTTTTAATTCCCTCTTAATTACCGATTTTTGTGAATGCACGCAATATTTAAATCTACGATCATACGCGATCGCTTTCTTTTCTCCAATTTTGACATTCACAAGATTTAACACTTAATATTCACCTACGTTCATTCATTTTCAATGCATTTGAAATGCACTTCGCTCATACTCATCTTTATACTGATATCATTTAATTCCATATGTTAAAAGAGAAGGCAATCTTTATAATTAATTCATTACTATCTCGAAATTGATATTTGAAATTAAATTACGAAGTAGAACGGAGTAAGGATTCTCGAAACTTTCTTAATCTTATTTCTAGAAGATATAGAAATACAAAGTTCCATAAAAACAAGAAAACAATTCTACAAAAAATAATGAAAATTCTTAATTATGCGTATCTCTTGCTTTATATATGAGCCATAATTAAATATAGTCGATATTGAAATCTAATGAACACGTTTCAATACAAATACTTGTGAACCAATACGATAAGTCGACGAGTCAAAATAAAATATAATTGTCGAAGTTAATGTAACTATTTTTTTTACGATCAAGATAATGACCGTTACTTCGTAATTTTCCATAAAAGGATACAAGAAATGTTTCCAGTTTACCGAAGGAGCACCAGCAACAAGCCGTCTTTAAACAAACGACGAGACAACGTAGCTCTCGTAATTCTCATTATTATTCACGATGCATCGTGTCTTCCTTTAAAACGATTATTAACTTAGGAATATAAACTCTTGTTTGTCGTATGGCTAAAATATTTTCATTAAACGATTTAACGTGGTTAATCGACGTTATATATTTTCTTAACTTTGTCGATCGTTCTGCACGTGTCTTTTTAATCACGTGCATTAAGAGTATTCTATCTGAAAAAAGACAAGAGAGAGAGAAAGAGAGAGAAAATATATAAAGATAAATAAATAAATAAAAGAGATCATTGCGAGAAGTTGGCCAAGTTTATTGCAGATATTTGTTCTCGTTCCGAAACGACACTACCGCGAGATGGTACGCATTAATTATTTACGACCACATAACATACGAGAATATTTCTAACTGTGTATGTGCGTGTGTATGCGTATGTGGTGTGTTTGTAATGCGAGAACATGCGGGTTCAAAGAAGAGACACCAATGGAGTTAACTTTTGCTGGTGCACACCTGTGTTTAACGTTTCTCATCGTTATCTTTGTAATTGTTTTAAAGCAAACAATTTTTCTTTCTTTCTTTCTTTCTATCTTCTATTTTTTTTTCTTTTTTTTTTTTTTTTTTAACGCAGTCTTATTTTTCAACCAGAGAAATTCTTTTGAAAAGAGCAAATTTTTCATAGATACTTTTATTTTTTTTTACTAACCATCGAGTGGCAAATAACGCATTATCATGATACGTGGTGAATATATATCGCGCTATTTTTCGCTTAGTACAAAAAATTCTCGCAATAGGTATTGTATATCAAGTGAGATGTTTCAATAAAGGAACCCTTTGAAGGGAGTCTTATCAAAACGACAGAGACACCCATTGTACGTTGCAGATTTTATGGATTCGATCGATCCTCTCTCTTCTCTCTCCCTTTCTTTCTCTTCGGATTTGACTTACTTCGACCTAAAGATACAATGTGTTCAAAGAATATAATAGTAACGTTTATAGAACCTATATCTATATATAGATACGTACTATGTGTATATATGTGTGTGTGTGTGTGTGTATAAACTTACTAATATATATATATACATATATATACATGTATATATATATGTATATATATATGTATGTATATGTATATATAAACTTAGAGAGACAGAGAGAAAAAGAACGATAAGGGAATTTAAACTAGAAGAATCGATTCTTCGGGTTTACGAAGCAATATATTTCGAAAAGAGAGAGAGAAAGAGAGAAAGAAAGAAAAGGGAGTTCATTGATTTGTCACTTTCGCGATAACTTATCTCGCTCTATAATTTTTTTTTTTACATCAACCTTGTACCTTTTTTATTGTTTTTTTTTTTTTTCGTTCAATCACAGATTCCACAATCGATTCTCGCTTTTCTCTATTTCAAAAGATTTCAGTATAGACTCAATGTCGAAAAAAAAAAATTAAAACCGCAATGAATAGTTTTAGTATACCCAGAGACTTGCTACGGAAACACGTAAACATACAAAATGGAAGACAAAAACAATACCGTAACGAGTATTGTTCGTGCACAAAACGCAGAGCAGCAATTCTGCAAAAATGAAAACCTTCTACGCGTCTGTGTATATGCGTGTGTTAGAGGGGGAGAAGGGGAGGAGGTGGAGGAGGGGGAGAAGGGGAGGAGGTGGAAGAGGGGGAGGAGGAAGAGGGGATGGAAGAGGAAATGGAGGAGGAGAAGGAAGAGAAAGAGAGAAATCCGACAAATCTAATACGATTTTTCATGCTGCGAATTCTCCCGGAAAATTTTCTCTCACCCTCAGGCGATAAACCGTCAGCATAACTCGATCGAAGCTATTACTACTACCGACCTCCTTTTTTTTCTTTTCTTTCATCTTCTCACACATAGAAACGTACATACAGTGTGTATGTCCGTTCAGGTTTGCACGAGTTGTCCTTCCTTAATAATGTGTCCGCCTACTGTATGAAGAATGGAATTGTTTTTATTAAACTCGGTAGAACTTAAATTTAACCACGTCAAACTTTTCATCTTTACATATAGAGAACTGTTTATTCTCTAAAAATATATCGGAATATAAAATGAACAAATTAAAATAATAATAATAATAATGGTAATAAAAAGGATAAAGAGTAAATAAATAAGCAATTCTATTAATTTATAAAGATATAAGTGACAATCTATATCGCGTGAGATCAATGACGAATAGTAAAAATAAAACAAAAGATTCAAGTGAAACAAGTCGCGAATAATTCAAAATATTTACGAAACATGTACGAATGAAAGTATGAAGATAAAGGAGAAAAAGAAAATAAAAGAGAAAGAATTTTATACGAATAATTAATTACATATAAAGGCTTTCCTGCCTAAAATACAAACTGACAGTAAACAACAAAGCGATGCAACGAGGCATATGCGTTGTATGAAAAATATTGGAAGTTTCGGAAAAAATTGAGAGAGTACTACCACTGTACTACTCGTTTACCGATGATCAGATGCGATAAAAATTGACGAATAGCGATTGAACGAAGATAAACGACAGCTCGAAAATAGTGATGGATCGAGTTGGACAGAGATATTAACAGAACAGATGCCCTGACCCCGACACACTCCCACTGCTTCTGGCTCGCCAAAATAAACAACCTCGGCAGTGTTAACGACGGCGAAATCGATGCCGAAATTTCCGAGTTAGCTGGTTGGTTGGTTGGTTGGTTGGTTGGTTGGTTGGTTGGTTCGTTGGTTAGCTAGCTAGCTAGCTAGCAAGCTTGGCTAGGTCATCGAGCGTGGTTCGGTGGATAAACGTGATGCCGTGACGTGAACCAATAAGACATTGCGAGTATTCGAGCACAAGTAAGGGCAAAAAGCACCCCTTACTCAAGAAACAACCCTTTTCTTTGGTCATTCGTATTTTTCGACATCAAATGAATAAGGAATTAACTTTTAATCCACGATACGTGACCCTTACGGAAATTCTTGACCAGTACAATATTTTTCCTAATTTTCCGGATTTTTGATCAAGGAAAATGAAATCTTGTTTTGCGAGCATATTTACATCGTTATCTCGTATATCTTGTTTTCTACGATAATTTGATAGACGCTAGTAATTATATTAAAATTGTAAAACCTGGGAAAAAATTATTTTACTTTTGCGAACTTGGTTTTAATAACATCGTGAAACACGTACTTAATTCTTTATATTTTTTTCTTAATAAAAGAAAGAAAATACCGACACACACACACGCACGCACGCACATCTCAAAATTAATATGCAAAAATAATAATCGCGAAAGGAAAGCTATTCTAATTTTACAAACATTTTGATTAAATAAATTTGATCTGATAAATATCCAGATATATGATAAATCTCAATACGATGATCGCTTTAAAATTTCAACGGAAATAGACAATAAATAAATCGAGGAAAGGAGAAAAGAAAAATATATCATGGTTCTACCGAAACACGTGAGGATTTTCTTCTATGGCACGCGACTTTAACATGAACAACGACGTGTACGAAACGACGTTCGCGTTTTCTGATTACGGTCAAGTGCGAATGTCACGGGTTCAACCTTCGCGTGGCATTATTACAAAATTGCCCTCGAAAAGGTCCAAAGTCGTTGGTATACCGTTGCTATTGCTAGCTAGCCACTGCTACAATGGATAATAGAAGCAAAGGAGAGGGTTAAGGTAAGATGGTGGTGGTTTGTATGTGGGGGTGGCTTGGTTAATGGACGGTGCTGGTGCAGCCGGAGAACTTTACTTTCCGTGGCATCGTTTCGAACCGTTAGCAGTACGAGGTATATATATACATATATATATGTGTGTGTGTGTGTGTATGTATGTATGTATGTATATGCGTAGACCGTTATCGCGACCGCCATCAACGCTCCCTTTTCCTGGCTGGCCCTTCTGCCGACCAACGTTGTACACTTTTTTCTCTTTCCTCTGTTACAAAATCAATAACGAGAGGTGCATTTCGCCGAAGGCGTTGATAAACGAAATTCTACGATCGAATCGATCGAACACTAATAGAACATATTGTTCAGTTTATAGTAAAAATTAAATCGATATCAATATATATTATAATTAGAGCGGAATATCACGTTAAATGCGCGATCGAGCAGCCCCGTTGATGATGGCACTTTATCAAAATCGATTTTGCATTTTCAGATTTTGTAACATCAGAACGTTTTGTAGATTAAAAAATTCTTTCTTTCTTTCTTTTTTTTTTTTTTTTCCTACGAAACATTTAGACTATTTGTATAAATGAATGTAAGGTCTATCTCTAATAATGTTTATTTCCAAAGATAATAATAATAATTAAAAATAAAAGTAGACACGTTAACTCGTACATACTTTTTACATATTCAAAAAAAAAAAGATGTTAAGCGTAATTAAAATTTTATTTCACAAGAAAATGTTTTGCAATTGAATTCATTTGGGGGAAAAAGAATTATGAAAAGAGCAATCATGGTAAAATGAATCTCGTAAAAGAGGATCGATAGTTCGTTAAAATTGCAAGGAATCCTGATTGTCAAAGATAATCCGATTTTCTGGATGCGAAATAATATACTCGGAAAACACGATGCATCTGCTGTTGTCGTTGTCCTGCAAATTCATCAGTCTGAAAAGCTGGGAGATTAAGCCTATCGACACGTTGAGAGGAAGAGATAAAGAGGGAGAATGAAAGGCATACTCCATTCAGCCTCCAATTATGTGTAAGCTATATTAATTTTTTTTTAATTTTCTTTACGAACATTTTCTTAATTTCGAATTATTTTTATTTTATTGATCTCAATCGTTCATATGAATCGTGTTAATATTCCTGATACTTCCTTTATTTTTTTTTCCTTAAGAATTAACATTTCCGTTTAAACAAAAAACAGTTTTGTAAAAACGTATTGAATTGTAAAATTGCCATAAAGCGGGCTGATCTAGATATCTCTTCTTTTTTCTAATTCTAACTTTATTAATTTATAAATTTTTACACTTTTTTATTTCATTGATAAGACGAAATTCGAAATTGATCGATAAGCCTTTATTTGTATTTTTAATAAAATTCGAATAGAAATAAATCATTCGATTTGAATCCTTTTAATTCTGATTTAGAGATTCTCTAATCTCTCTCTCTCTCTCTCTCTTTCTCTCTCTCTCTCTCTCTCTCTCTCTCTCTCTCTCTCTCTCTCTCTCTCTCTCTCTCTCTCTTTCACTGTCAATTCAACGAGACAATTTTTTTCAAGGAACTATAACAATGAAATGTCACGCGGTGAAATGTCATAAAGCGTTTATAGTAATGGTTTATCGATGACATTATTCTTACGTATGATCCATATATGTGTGTATGTATGTGATATACGATATATATTATATGATATTTCTAAATCCGACTAAAGAAAGAACTATAAGAAAATAGATGAACCTAACAGTTTATAGGATATATTGAGACGATAATAAAGTTTCTCTTTCTATAATAAACGAGCTGTGAGTTTAATCAAAGGCAAATCCAATTCTCCGCGTTAATCAAGGTTACTACGCGTTTTACGACTTTGGATATACGAAAGATAAAAGGAGAGACAAACTTACAAGGGAGGGAGGAGTGGGTTGAAGGGTGAGTTCGAAGTTGCAATACAAATACTGATTTTGCATACAATGCTTGACGCGAGAACCGTTTAATCATGCATCTAGCACGCTTCTCGTTAATATCGATCGATAAACGAGGAATACTTCGATAGTACACTTACATACGTATATATATATGTGTGTGTGTGTAAGTGTTTCTGTATGTGCGTTTATATAAATATATACATATGTGTGTGTGTCTGTTTGTGCATATGCATATATGTATATGTATATGTATATGTATATGTATATGTATATGTATATGTACAAGTGTTTCTTGTCTCATTTCGACGTTGAATTTGACGAGTTGTACAAAGACTCTTCTCCTCGAGACATTTTTGAGAAAAGAAAAAATAAATAAAGGAAGAGAACCCCGTGCTAACCCTAATCGTATATGATAATTTTTAAGATTAGATTCCCCTATCCATATTTTCCTTTTCTCTTTCTACTTTTCTTTTTTTCTTTCCCCTTGTTCCTCTTTTTTCTTTCCTTACCTGAAGAAGTTGATATCCGCCTTATTAAGAGAGTCCAAGAAAAAATAAGAAGAAACACGAAAAATCGCCTAACTTGATCTTTCATGACTGACTCCTTTTTCAGCACACACTTTTTCTATTGAACGATCACGATAATCACTCGATTATTCTTGCCGTTGTCGCCGTCGCCGTCGTTGTCGTTGTCGTTGCTGTTGTTCTTGTTGTTATAAAAAATGTACTTTTATCACCTCTGAAGTCTCACGTTGCATCCTCCCTTTAATTTAATTAAATAGGGATTTCAAATATAAAGACGGAGTGAAGGAGAAAAAAAATTTTCGTCTATTCTTGCTTCTATTTCGAATATAGATTAAAAGAAAAAAGATATTTACGTATTTTTACGAAGGTATCGTAAAATGTACAAGATCGTAAAAAGCAGCTGTGTTATATAGGGTATGTATATTATATATATACATATATATACATATATATATACATATATATATATATACGATGGCGTGTAAAGAGATCATCGCGTGAAGTGTCGTAACATTGAAAGTATCTCTTTTCTCTAATGAAATAGTTTCTTCTTTTCATTATTTTTCTTTTTTCTTTTCTTTTCGCTTTTTCTTAATTTTATTCTATTTTATATTTTATACCCCGTGAGAAAAAAAATAATTTTAAGGCGAAGGGCAGAAAAAAAATGTAAGAGATTAGAATTTGTATCGAACTCGATGTACGTGGTGATAAGCGATATTGAATAGAAGGAGATAGATAGATAGGTAGAGAAAGAAAAAGAGAAAGTGTAAATACAAAGATTAGAAAAAAGCTACCTTACGATAATTTTCGTAAAACGTGAAAAAGAATGTTCGAGAAATGGATAATATAAATCATTTTTAATCGTAATTGAAATCAATCGGAAATGAAATAAATGTATCGGATAAAATATATATATATATATCACATTTTTCTCGAGGAATTATATTCTTGATAGAGCTATCGATCTCTTTCCTTATCGCTTTCGAACCTATTGGTAGTGTTATGAAAAATCACCCAATAATATCATTCACGACATTGTTACAACCCTATATAAGACATATTGAAAGAAATATATTAACTAAAATTAACTAGAGAATTACTGAAAGATAATACATATATAAATCACGAAAAACTTCTTAATGAAATTTTCATGAAAAATAGAAAAGGGAGGACACTTTCTATAAATCTTTTCATATTACCTTGTCGACTCACTATCTCACTATTTTCCCCTTTTTTTTTTATGAACAATCAACGTACTCTTCTTTCTCTTTACACTTTTTTATTAATAATTAATCGATCGACGTGAATTTTAAGTACGAAACGTTGTCCGAGTTTGAAGACACTGGCAACTCGTCGTCTCATTTTCCTTTGTCTCTCTCTCTCTCTCTCTCTCTCTTTCTCTTTTTTTTTTCTCTGTCTCTCTTTCTTTCTTTCTTTCTATCTGTGCAAGACAAAAAATGTTTGACGATCAAAGAAAGAAAAAAAAAAAAGAGAGAAGAGAGAAAGATAGCTAAAAACAAATAAAACGAAAGAATCTCGAAATATTACTCGTAGAAGGAGAGGTGGATTAAAAAAAAAAAAAGAGAAACAAGGATCGACGAATAACCAGCTATAAAAGTGTCGCGGCTTTGACGGCGTCACAGCCGATACTGAACGACATCGAGACGCCCGCCGTTATCAGAGGAAATTTTTCGGCGCGTGCGCGTTAACACGCGTGCGCCCTAAAGGAATCGTGCACAGGGAATATATCCCCCTATAGCTGCTCTGGGAATAGGCGCGACCCCTCTTTTACACGTCGTTCCACGCGGGCCACGTTCTAATTATTGCGAGCCAACCAGTTTTGGCTCGTCGAGGATATACTTCTAATGAAAGCAAAGAGCTCTTTCCGATCCTTCGAAAATATATACATATGTATGTATGTATGTATGTATATGTGTACGTATGTATCTACGTATGTATGTATCTATGTATGTATATGTCTATGTATGTACATATGTATGTATGTATATGTGTACGTATGTATCTATGTATGTATGTATCTATGTATGTATATGTCTATGTATGTATATATGTATATATATGTATGTATGTATATATGTATGTATGTATATATATGTATGTATGTATATGTGTACGTATGTATCTATGTATGTATGTATATGTCTATGTATGTATATATGTATGTATGTATATGTGTACGTATGTATCTATGTATGTATGTATCTATGTATGTATATGTCTATGTATGTATATATGTATATATATGTATGTATGTATATATGTATATATATGTATGTATGTATATATATGTATGTATGTATATGTGTACGTATGTATCTATGTATGTATGTAGTTATGTATGTATGTATCTATGTATGTATGTATATATGTATGTATGTATGTATTTATGTAGGTATGTATGTATGTATGTATATATCTTTTTTAAATAATCATATTAATTCATTGTTAAAGGGATATGATTTTTATGATTCATTTTTTTTTTTTCAATTATATCGTATTAAAATATTATTGATATTGCGGTAACAATATTAACAATAATTAAAATTATTCTCGAAATAATATTAATATTCCATTAATAAAATTCCATCGGGCAATTGAAATAAAATGATTAATTAAAATTTCGACGGTTTTAACGAATGTAATAAAAGCAAATGTAGTACGCATTTAAATCGATTAACATTTTTTTTTTATTTTTAATTGTTTCTTCGTGGTTCGTATCGGTCCGACAAAGGGTGTTTAGTTTTAATTCACTGAACGAAATTAAAGGAAAGTTTTACTCGTTGGGTTTAGGAAAGTTCTTCGGAGGTACGAATCGATCTGGTTTTCTCACCTTTGACCTGTAGCCGACAGGTGGTATTTAATTTCAAGTCGATAACACTACCTACCACCATACTTTATTCTAATTTGATTAACACATCGATCTGTAAACGAATCTTCTTCTTCTTCTTCTTCTTTTTCTTCTCCTCCTTCTTCTTTTTCTTCTTCTTCTTCTTCTCTTTTTTCATTCTTCTTCTTCTTTTTTTCTTTATCTTGAAAATGTTTATTTCCTGCCCCCACTCTTTCCCCCTCTCTCTCTCTTTTATTCCTATTTCTTATTTTCTTTAGAAACATGGTAAATGTGCAGAGAGGTGAAGTGGAGAGTAGGTGTTGGAAGCTTACTTTCACGCGACATCGTTTGATTTAAGGGCTTAGTAGACCTACGCTTTTCCAGCTTTGCGTTCTTTTCACACTAACACTCGCTACGTATTCTGTCACTTATGATTTAGAATGGCTTTCAACCGATCGACGAAAACGCATTGACGAAGTGTTTTCACCACCTGCTTTTCTTGTATCGTCTAAGAGTGGAATATATTTTCTTTGAATCCTTCAAGAAACTTTCTGATCTTCTCGTAAAAATAAATAAATTGTATGTATGTATGTATGTATATATATGTGTGTGTGGGTTCATAGATGTATATTGAAAAAATAAAATATTCCTCTCGAATAGAAAAATTTTTTGTAAAAGTAACTTGTTTTAAAAAATTAATTTACTTACTTAAACACACACACACACACACACACACATATAATTTTATTTTTTCTTTGCAAATAAATTTTTAGAAAAATTAAATTCCAATTTTTCTTTACTTCATGTACGTTGTATATATATTATTAAATTCGATTAAACGAAGAAATGCTAATTAACGTGATTAATATATGTCGAATCAACGAATGAATACAGTTCTAATGAGCCCAAAATGAATTGTCTCGATAATGAGTATCGTTAGGCAAGTAAGTATGTAAAGTACTTATATTTGCGTGTTAGAGATATCGTCGTTAACGATGCATTCGATTCACGAGAAAATAAGATATAATGACCAGCTGGGTAGCTGATTGGTTCTTTAGAGCAAATAGCTTATTATTCCCCCTTGTTACAAAGAAACGTTCAAAAGATTAGGGAGACCAATTCCTGTAATCCTCTTACCGCATATGTCTGTATTTCCACGTGTAAGACACGTATTCTTATATTTACGTATCATTTGACAAATAATTTATAATACTATGTAGATATAATTCTAATTAGTCTAAAAAAGAAAATGAATTTTTGTTTATACATTTTAAAAGAATAAAATAATATCGATTATACGATAGAATTTATACGAAGTATAAAGGAAATATATTTTGGCCGTGGTTACGTTTACTATTTTCGCCATTTTTTTCCTTTTTCTTTTATTTATTTATTTTTTATTTTGTTTTTCTATCGTCCCTTTCTCATTGTATAAAGATTTTTAGTGCGAAGATGATATCGTCTTACAATTCCTTTCGTACGGCGAACAACGAAACGTGATATCTTTAGAAAAGAAGCTGAAGGTAACGTTGTAGAATATATATATACTTTCATCATACATATATACATACTACATACATACATACATACATACATACATACATACATATATATATATATCAACAATGAGTTGAGACAATGGAGCCCTTGGCAGTAGCGATTAGGTATGGACGATAGATTGACTTAGAGAATATTTCTAACTGAATTTTCTACACATTTTTTTACGAATCTTAAATAACATTTTATTAAATAAATAAAACTCTCAACGCAAATAAAAAAAGAAAAAAAATGTAAATATGAGATTGTACGACTTACGTTAAGGGATAGAAAAAAAAAAATTGAGTATAACACACTTTTGATAATATAAAAATTTGATAATGTGAAACTTATGAAAACGATAATATTTTATTTATGTGTATCGTCTACACTCGACCGGAAATGTATTTCTATCTATCATAGAATCATAATGATAAACTGCAGACTGGCCCTTGCGTGAAATTTCGTGTTACCTTGCAGCCGATTCGTTACGGGGTGGCAAATTTATTTGTTGTCACTGGACACCCTTTGTAACGTCCCTAATCACGCAATGTTAAAGATAACGATTCACTAGGATGAAGCTCTCATATCTTTTAAAGTCTATGACCTAAACTTTGAGAACAATGTAGTCTTTATCTTTCCGTACGTAACTTAATTATACTTCTATCTTCAGGAGAAAAAATGAAAAACTTTTTATAATACCATTAGAGACTTTCAGCCTAAAACTATGTGCATATATATATATATATTGTATGTATATATAGCGAAAGATTAAGACTTGAAAATATAAGATATACGAGTCACTTTTTTTTCATCTTTATCGCGAATCAAAATTATTAATAATTTAAGTATATAATTACAATTAAAGAATATATATAGTTACTTAAATATTAAAATATAACGCAAATATAATTATAAAAAATACATATACATAAATATATAAAAATATACGAATATCTTTTAAATATAATATATTTTTTGTTTCGAAAAAAAAAAATATATATATATATGTACGTACATATAATCTATTAAAAAATTAATAATAAAACGTCTGTTTATAAAATAAAATGTAAAATGTAAAATGTAAGCAGCTTAATCATTAAGATTTAATCCAACAAGATTATAGTCATCTTCTGATAAAGAAAGTCTCAAAAAGACAAAGTACATGGCATGTCCCTTAGTTCTTTCGGTAAAACCCTTAGTCTATTCTCCCTCGTCTTCTTAGTTAATCTCTTAAAATACAACCCTCCAGGAAAGTAACGTTTCGTCTAAGAAAATATACTTACTCCATCCCTCTTCTGCAATGATAATGGCATGTCGGCATTATTTGTCTACGTATGCGAGGGGTGCATTTCAATTGATTCTACTTCGCAAAGATCCAACGAAACATCTCGAATAAAGTTCGTCGAACGAAATATCTAATGGTACTACTACGAAGTAAGAAATTCGTCCTAGCAATGTCCTTCCTGAGTAATCATTCATCCATTAAGGTCATCAGTGCCGTTTGTCTTTCGTCTCTTTCTATTCTATCTCCTATAGTCACGTATTCCTCTTTTTGTTTTCTCGGAATTTAAGGTAGAACTACGGTCGCGCATTTGTTTTCAAGATCCTTTCAACACGATAAATGAGAGAACGTAGAAAAAGAGAGAAAGAGAGAGAAAGAGACAGAGAACTAGTTTGGCCTTGAAAATCAATCGATTTCTCTTTTCCTTTCATACACAATACACACACACACTTTTGCGCCAGAGTGTAAAATAATTTAATTTAAAAGAAATTCGATCGAACAAGTACGCTCGCTTTTTCTTCGTCACATTTTTTTTATCGAATTTAATATTTCTTTTTCTCTTCTTTCTTTCTTCGGAGATAACTGGAATAAAATTTTTTGCGTATTAAGAAACGTTAATCTCTTCTTAATCCTTAAAGTGAAAGACGTAAATTAGTTGAGAATCTTTGAATATCTTTTAGATAAAAAGAGGTTTTATAAATTCTGATTTTTTATGCCGAAAAACTTTTTCTTCTTTCCTTATTTTCTCTTCAAATAATTTCTTTAATAATTCTGTTCAACAAAATAATTCTTTACGTGGACTAATATTCTGTCGTAAGAAATTTGCTACGTTATTGTATTATAATAGAACGTCACTTTGAAAGCAAAATAAAGAAAAATCGATATTGCGCTGACTAAACAACTGTTTTAGGATATATTCGTAGACGTTCTATCATGACAATGTCTCCTAAAAGATGTAGGTTTGTTCTTCGTTGAATGGGAAACATCGGTGAGTCAGAGACGCAGAATCATCCCCTTGAGATCTGAAGACTATGTACCTAATAATACTATGTGTATACAATGTATATAAATAAATACGTGTTTATACGTACAATTAAGAAATTCCTATATATATATATATATATATATATATATATATATATATATCGTCATAGAATATTATATCTACGCACATATAAATCGTTTATTCTGAAATTGGTATTCGAGTAAAAAAGTAAAAAAGAAACAAAAAATACTTAATCTATTTGTAATACGATTACTATTAATAATACGATATAATTATGCTCTTGCCATATGCGGTAAATTAATTTCTTTTTTTTTTTTCTCAATCACATTCGATACATCGAACACAATATTGGATATGTTTATCGAAAACTACTTAACAGACATATTTAATCCGATTTGAGTAATTATTATCAAAGACCCGACCTCGAAAATCGCTTAATAAACGCTAATAAACTCCATTAAAGAGCGATATGTTATAGGCTGAACCAAAACGTTCGGATTATCGTTCATTTCTGGCAATATCATTAATTACGAAACGATCTCAGTTAACGTCACAAGTTGGATGTATGATCAAGCTTCTAATACACGCGAATCTGCTAAATAATTTTATTGATATGATAGACGTGTTCGTTCGTTCATAGAAATATTCTTTAATTTGTAATAAAAACGTTTCTTTATTTGACTAATTTTCATCGACGTTGGAGTTATTCTTTGATAATATATATATATATATATATATATATATATATATATATATATATATATATATATATATAATATTTGCGGAGCTAAAATTTAGAAATAAAAAAAATATACCATCTACATACATATAAAATCTCTCTCCGATTTATTACCAAAAAAATTGAAACGATCTGAATTTAATTAATTAATTAATTAAAAAAAAAAAAAATTCAGTTTTGAAAAATTTGGTTGAAAATATTTTTTCGGAATATCTTCGTGAAATTGTCGTGAATCGAATGTAAAAGAAAGAGAAAAAGAAAAAGAAAAAAGAGAATAGGGATTATTTGATTAGTTTTGTCTAACCTTTGTCATTTAATTTGAAGATGTTTTTATCGAAAAAATTTGTCAGTTACACGGTCAAGGTAATGCGACGTCTCGCAGTCTATTACTTTCCTCTTCGTTACGTCTCTTTCAGTGATAATATCGTTTGCGTTATTACAAGCCAGCAGCTATTATCGTCGATGGGATTGGACGCAATTCAGGCGTGAGAGAAACTTGCACGCGTGCGTACACCCGTGTACCTTCGTCGTCGATGAGTCCGTGTGTATACAATTGATTAAGCGATAAATGACGTTAAACGTCAGAGTGGATGTCAAGACGTATCCGAAAACTTTACGCCTGATGGATACTATAACTGCAAGGGTGTTTATTATGCGATGAGGTGCACTTTTTTTTTTCTCCTTTTCTTGATTATCTTTGATAACTTAATAATAGCAATAATAATAAAGAATAGAAAAATATTGATCGATAATTTAACAAAATATTTCTTAGGAAGAAAATGATTCTAATAATCTCACGCGATCGTATCGTGTTTTTTGTCGATTACTTTGTTAAATTGCTTTGACGTATTTGTGAAAGAAAAGAAAATAAAATAGAAAAAGAAAGAAGAACATCTTCGTGCATCTTTATCCTTCCTTTTCGACGTTTGAATTCGACGTAAATTTTATATCCCACTTTCTCTCGTATCGATTATACAGATTACTTAAACAATAATTTTTAATTAATATTTATTATTATTAATAAATCGTTCAAAGGTCAAAGCATCTAGCGGCTATTCCACTTATAGAATTTTTAAAAATCTTGATATCAAAGAATTAGATTTAACACTTTATATTTAAGATATATTTCCTTAAAACTAAGATTTTTAAATTACTAAATAACGATTGTGTGGTCGTTGAATTATAAATGATATACAATATACGTAATTGTAATAATATTCTATACCTATTGTACGGTGAAATCGATATTCGATAATTGGGCGGTTCGTTTATTACGCTTATTTAATTATTTACCGAGACGATTGATTTTTTCGAGAGATAAAAGTCGTATCTATTGTAGATAATGTATCAACGATGTTACGTCGGTAATATAGTTTTTTACATTCTTCATTATCGATTGTACGGAATTACTGTAAGAATATCTACAATATCGATAATTAATTTGTAATTTTATATTACTTACTTTTACTCCATAACGACGAAATTTCCAAGCGCTCGAATTTCGATCCACTCTTCGCACAGCGAGGCTCTCAAATGAGAGAGAACGATAACATTACAACGTATATAACAAGTTATAAGTCCTTCCATTATTTGCAAAGATATTTTTTGTTTACTTATTTCCATTATCTGGTACACAGCAAAACAAAATCAGTCGAGCGTGATAAATGTATTATAAATGTGTGTGTATGTTTACATGTACATTACGCGGAATTTAGGAAGTTCCATGAAAAGCAGATGTAAACAACGAAAGGACGAGAGTCGGCCTTGGCACGACTTCTCCGCTTTGTTCTTACTAACATATTACTACACAGTTTTCATTCTGTCACACAACACTCCAGACGTGTTCGAGCCTGCTCCTGCTTCGTTAATTCCAGTACGTATAATTTTTCATTTACATTAGATATAATATTCGATAAATTTGATTTAATTATTTATGGATTATTGAAGATACGTTTGATCGTTTAATCGATATAATAAGAATTATTATTTTAATATTACTGCGCCTTGTTTTAGTTTAACGCTATATCTATTTTAATTTATAAGTATCCATTCGATTAATATATTTCTCTAGATATAATCCTATCGTCATTATAACTATTTTTAAAAGATAGATACAATCCGATTTTGATCGTTTACATATTCTTTTCATTATTTTAATATATGATATAAATCGTAAATGCTACACGTTTATCGACGTATCTCGCAATTATTAGTCGATAAAATAGTATTATTCACCGACGTTATCATTTCGTATTACCATCCGATGGATAATATTTTACATACTAAGATAAGGTAGTATAGCTAGAAATAAATTTTATCGATAATTGATAACACGTACGATCGATAAAACAGTTGGAAGTCGAGGAGAACGTAATTTCGATCGTGCAGATTTACGTATATTTCCTCGATATTAACACTTTCATTTCTACTTTCCATTTTCTTTTAGCTTTATTTCTAACTCTCCTTTGTAATAAAAGAATAATGAAAACAAAGAACAGCGAATATTTAAATTTATCGTTTAATTAATAAAATATTATACGAATATCTCCATTTCATTAGAAAAGAAAAACCGAAAAGAGAACCGAATATGAATCTTAATGAACTTTTACAGAATTTTTTTTTCTTTCTTTTTTCTTTTTTTTTTTTTTCATCGTCGTTTTCTCGTAAACATTCTCTCACATTTCACGAACTCTTTCGAAACGCATTTCACGTTCTTAGATCATTTTTCCTAGGTCATTGACTCGAGCATGGAAAAATCCACGACACGACGCTTATTAATTTTCACGCGCATACTCTTAACGTTTACACGCTAGCGAACACACGTACTTCGAAAGCGTATTCCGTGGTACAAGTCCTTGTTGCTCGGTCGCATAACTTTGCATAGCAATCGAGCTGTGGAACTCGCGCTCTATTTGCTACGATCCGGACTTTATAACACGGACCAGAGATTAAACTGGAGGAAATAGAGCCAAAGAAAAAGATATATATATATATATATATATATATATATATATATATATATTGTATATAGATATAAATATGTAATAAAACTATCGATCGATACAAGAGATCTTATATTTTTTTATATCGTAAAATGTATGATATTTTATTTTGCACGACAGTTTTGTTACTCGCTTTAGGATAAATAAAAAAATAAAAAAAACAATGCCATATAAAATTATTTTTTAAGATATAATATCGACAAAATGTTTAATTAATATCTAAAATTTGCTAATCTACTTAATGCTACACGAATTATCGTTGTAACGAATGGCCCTATAATCTGGAACGGAACAAAGTTGCGTTCTAAGTTCATAGAGGAAGCTAATCTAATGCCTAAACATCACGTAAGTTTGGATGTTTATCTTTCTGGCAATATCGAAAGTTAGCTCTTCCGCAATAAGGATGCACTTCATATATACATATACATATATATATATATATATATATATATTTTAGTAAGTAGAGCTTCGAAACGTATACATGTATAATAGAGAAGAGAAAATTGACGATCAATTAGGATGATCGTTGAGACTTTTCGTTAAAAATGTGAACGAATTAATAAGGATAAATTTCAGATGAAGAGAGATAGCGATCGTACTAATTAACCAGCACTGTAGACAACCTGTAATAACTCTCTTATCTTAACGTACACGAGCTTGCATTAGATCGTGCAGCGGGATAAGTATTGCCACAACATTAAGCTGTTATCGCTTAATTTCCCATGAAATCCCATTAACGAAGCAACCTTCCTATTTTGGTGTACTTTCTAATAAGAAAATATATCGAAGAATCGTTCCTTTCGAAAGATTAAACAATATTGTTAATAAGGAATATAAATTTTATCATATATATAAAATAGGTAACAATATAATTACATCGAATCTCTCCAATATTTAAGTTTAAAAAAAAATAGACTATGACATGTAACAATTATACGATAAAATTTTAAAGAAAAGAATAAAAACTAATAAGAAAGTGATTGTTATTTTTTCGTCGATCTTTGAAGAGATTTGTTATTTATTAAAAAGATTTTACATAAAAAGGAAATTCTCTATCTTTCAATTTGACTGTTTGTCTATTTCAAAGACCCAATGAAATTTATCGTTTAAGTAAATTTTCTTTTTAAACCTTATCGAATAATGAAACTCTTTTCCCGTATTAAATTAAACATAATATCGTATAAATGTATATGAATTAAGTCAAGATTGATTCAACATCGAAGGTACAAAAAAAGAAAAGAAAAGAAGAAAACAGGAATAAAATGGATTTACTCTAAGTAAAATATTTAGAAAATATCGTACGTTTTACATCGTCCAAACGGAGAATTCGAGTCGAATGGACCGCACGCAAGTGTATCGTTTGCGAACGACTAAAGGAGGGAAGAATTGCAATGGAGAAACTGCATTCCGTAGAGATAGCATCCAACAACGAGGAGGGACCTCATCGTTGTTATCCGGTATAATGATTTGCTTGGTGGAACTTTGCCAAGTGGGTCATCCTTGTAATTGTTGTCGCTTCGCTTGTCTTTCGAGAGTCGCGTTTGCGAACGAAATGCAATTATCATGGACTAAAGAGAATCGGTGCAATGCTAAATCGTTTCAATTCGATCAATGTAAATATCTTTGTCTTTAATTTCTTTTTTATATTTTACTTTTTTTTTTTTTGTTCCATTCTTTTTCTTTTTCTTTTTTTTTTTTCATTTTCAAATGTGTTTCTCTCTCTTTCTCTTTTTTTTTTCTTTCTCTTTTCATTCTTTCTCTCCATCTTTTTAGGTTTGCCTCTGCGTTTGTCTGTCACTTTTCTTCTCGTATTTGTTTTTTTACACTGTCGTAATAAAGTTATCCAAGTGTTTTATATGACTCGGGATAAAAGTGCAATTCTTTTGTTAGATTTTTATTAGGAAATCGACAAAAGCGTAACGTTTGTCAGGTACATCCGACGAAAAATATTTCACAGCCCAATACACGCCACTCATTCTATCTTTTTCTCTTTCTCTCTTTCTCTCTCTCTCTCTCTCTCTTTCTTTCTCTCTTTCACTCTGTCCGTGTATCAAAACGCGATAAAAAAATATGTGTACATATATGTATACATATATATATATATATGTGTATATATATGTATATATATATATATATGTACATACATGCATATATAATATATGTGGATATGTATGTATCTCGTTTTCCAAAAACACAACATAGGTATAAATCTTTTTCGTCTAATCTTTCGTACGATCTCGTGCTACGCTAAATTCTGTGGCGATGCCCTTACCGGTTTTGGAAATAGGAACGTTACGAGTAGACAAACTGAAAAAAGAATAACCATCATGAAATTGTTGAATAAAATAATTCGTCGAACGTTTATTACTTAATTATTATTAATAATAAGCAATTTCTTAAGATCTAAATTATTAGTTGTATTATTTGTCAACGATCGAGTCAACGATTTATCTCTAAATATAACTTACCTTCTTCGTAATAATTATCTTATCTAAATAAAATAGATTTATTAAGGATTATATCTAGTGATCTGTAAAAATATATAAAGAAGATACTTGTGTTAATATATTTAAAGATATCACACGTGTAACGATATAAAATTAAAGACATTCAAATGATTCTCGATCGTTAGAAATCTATCGATATCTATATATATATGTACGTAAAAGCTTTAGACACGTCGGTATTATTTATTAATATCATTTATTTATCAATGGTATCGTAATTGTCGATCGATAGGGATAATAAATGAAATGCATTAAACGGGTTAATTGATAAAAGAAAAATATTAGAAACGAAGATATTTGACTTACTTATAAAAAAGCAGCCCAGACCGAGGAAAGCTGCGAGACATTCCAAATCAAGAAGAGCAGAGAAAATAACATTCCCCAATGCAACTCCTAAGTTTCCGGAGGACGTGATGATACTCATGCTGGTGGCCCTTAAATTAATGCAACCATTCGGTTAACGGAGCACGTCGCGAACCTCTTGCATTTATAATGGCTTTTTATCTATCGTTATTTCAGTGGAATGTAACCCGATAGAGAAAAGCGAAAGAATGAGGGTGAAAAAGGAAAAAAAAAAAAATGAAATCTTTCTCATGGTTGTACCACCATGAGATTCTTATTATTACACTACAGCGAGAGAAAGATGCGTAAAAACGATTAGACTTACTCTACGCTCCAAGGTATAATTATTTTTATCAAAACGTTTCTCTATTTCCATAAATTCCGTTTAAATTTGAATAAAAACGTTTCGATCTGATATTGCGGATTTCAAAAAAAAAAAAAAAAAAAAAAGACAAGGAGAAGAAAATAAATAAATACAATTAAAGAAAAAAATTAAATAAATGAATGCATCGATGTACGTTAAATTACTATTACTATAAAGAACGTGTAAATATTGTCTTTCTCTCTTTAAAAAATTTCTTTTTACCGAGTAGTATAAAAAGATTGATTTTTAAGTATTTCACTCTTTTTTTCTTTTTTTTTCTAAATATCCGATACTACGATCATTCGAAATTGGAGAAGGAATTGTTTTTCGTATAAAATCACAAAGAGAAACGATTAAGGAGAAGATGATCTCTGGCCAAATCGTTTGAGACATTGATAAAGGTTTTAAAATAAACGTTTATCGTTTTATTTACGAGGTATTACCTTAACGGGATAGGAATAATGTCGGCATTCACCGCGTTAACGACATTACTCGCTATTCTTGATGTCACGATAACGGCGGCTGCTAACGTCAGCATATAGGGAGGTGCCTGTGCCCAATTTATTCCAAAACTGCTTGCCAGCGATATCAGGAAGGCCGCAACTGCAACAGTAGCATCTGTTAATCTACGGATTAAACCAAGACGTTATTCCATCCGTCCTTGTCTTCCATAGTGAAACTATTAGTCGTATATACTTATACGTTTACTCAAAACACACGTTCTAACGAATATGAATTATTAAGCGATATCGATCGATCGGATATATATATATTTCTTTTAATTAAATAAGATTTGAATAGACTCTTAATCGCGATCAATATAAGGATATATTATTTTTATCAAATGTAAAATAATTTATATATATATATATGTATAAATAATTATTAAACAAGTATGCGTAGAGGTATATAAGAAATAGTATAAGTAAAATTTTCGTCAAAGTAGGATAAATACATTCTACGTTGCTCTGCTTTGTTTATGTTTCTAACGATACAAGTCAATTTCACTACTTAAGAATGCAAACTTTTTGTCAAAATGAAGTCATTATTTAAAAAAGAAAGATCAACTTTCACGTACGATAGTTAATATTTAACACTTGCGTCGAAGCGCTGTAAGTGTTTTCCTGCGGAATTAATAATTCTATGAATTACATTCCTTTGGTCACTCGTCGGGAGATATAAAAGAGATCGTAATTAAAGTAAATATGAAAAAAGTACTTACATAATATCATTTTCTTTCGTAATCTCGTCGTCATTATAAATCCTATAAGAAAACTAAAGAGAACGGCGGAGGATGCAATTATCGTTGAATTTTGATAAACGACAGGATTGATACTCCACTGGAAGAAGAAGAGAGAAAATTATAAAGTAAATAAGAAATAAAGAAAATGAAAAAACGTAAAAATATAATGATATAAGAACGTTATATTATTCCATTAAAGAAGCATTTTAATTACGGATATGACTCGTTTAACGAAGAACACTTAAGTTTATCAGCTGATCTGTGATATCGTTGTGTAAACTAAAAAGATGTCTCTCTCTTCGCGATTATCACGTATTTCTCGATCTACTCGAGGAAAAACAAAGAGACACTGTGTTTCTTCTTCTGTCATTATTAAATTACGAGTTTGGCCTCACCTCGAAGCATGCATCGTCAAAGTTTGTACAATTTAAATATGGTCTGCCTGGTTTAGCGGCATGACGATCCAACATTTCACACATCGTTGGAGCTCTTCCGACAGGTTTCCAATGCTCGTAATCATAGTTGCTTAAAATCATGAACATATGTGGGACCCACAATCTCATAGTATTAAAACTGGAAGAATATACATCAAGATGCTATCTTTAACATTGACAAGACGTTTGGTTGATACTTTGGTATCTTAAAAAAAGAAGATTAAAGAATACAAACGCATTTCAAATTTCCTATCTCTAACAAATCAAACTAATTCCAAACCAATTGTAAAATATTTCAATGTTTTCACGATCATAATATTCTCATCTTTTCGTTTATATCCAAAGGCATTAATTGAGAATGTTGTCGCGTTTTTAACGAACGGATGACGACGACGATGATCATTATCATTAATATCATTATTAAGTCTGATCGATAGATATAAAAAAAAAAGTAAAAAAAAGAAAAAGAAAAAAAAAACAAGCGAAACGAATAGCGTGAAGGAATTAAAAAGTTCTCATTGCATTTTACTTACCCTAGCATACTTCCAAATTGTAGAAAAGTTAAGAAGGAGAAGGCCGGCAGATAAGGCGCCGAGAACAAGAGTTTCGTGTTGTAAAGGTCGATTCGCATTTTTTCGAGGCTCGCCTTTAACGTCGGCCGTGGTAATTGCGCCTTCTGGACGACCAACGCTTTTATCTGTAAAACGAACGTGCGAGAGGAGAGAACAATGCGAGGCCGTCTAGAATCCTCCCGTCGGTGAATTATACATCCGACGTTCCCAACACGCCGTCCCGGTATCTAAATGTTCTATTCGCTCGGAAAATCCGATTTTGCCGTTTCTCTGTTTTCTCGAGTCAGACGGCAACCACCTCCTCCTCCCTCTTCCCTCCCCCTCCCCGTCTTCTTCCACCCCCACCACCCGTTTCCATCCTTTACCGTACCAACCGACCAACCAACCGACCAACCAACCCCGGACCAAACCTCCCTTTCTCACGTGCTTTTGCTGGACATATCGTAAATAAAAAGTGTCGTTTGTTTTCCACGTGCGAAGATATCTTTCTCTTTCTCTCTTTCTCTCTCTCTTTCTGTCTCTCTCTCTCTCTCTCTCTCTCTCTCTCTCTCTCTCTCTGTTTCTCTCCCTGTATCTTTTTCTGTCATGGCCGTTTGTTAAAAGTATCAGAGGGTGAATTTAGAAAAAAGAGCAACTCCTCGCGTATTTTCGTCGTACAATAGGGGGATGACCTTGCGGACAAGTTAACGACCGATAAGACGTTGTCACGTGATCAATCTTGATTTCTATCAACATCGATGAGAGAGAAAATCTTATAATGTATTGGCTGGGAGTTACACGTAAGCTTAGTTGGAATTAGTTTTGTTCGTTTTTCTTTCCCTTTTTCTTTATCTTTTCTAAACGAACGATTTGCCAGATTGATGCATAAATGATGATAATAATAATAATGATAATAATAATAATAATAATAATAATAATAATAAAGAAAATGTCTACTCGTGACGTAAACAGCTTGATGAGGAGTTTATAAAATACAGAAGCGTTAAAAATGTTAAAAGAATTTTGACGACGAATTATCCTAATATTTATGTTTAGAAATAAATTCATTAGGAATCGTCGATCTTTTTCAATACGAATTATATCGTTAGAACGTATATCATTATCCATCGGTATTTTAATTTGATGTATATTGTTTACGAGGTGAGTCTATGAAAAATTTGATAGAGAGAAGAATGTGAAAATTCAGACGATAGCTAAATATTCGTAGCTTTCGTCGGTAGGAATGTCAGAAATTTTGATTATTAACGCGATCGTTCGTCCGTAAACGAGTCCCACGAGATATGAGAGCGTAATATTCAGCAATTTACGAGCATTGATTAAACCACGTCGTTAAAATAGTCTCTATTACCATGCTTCTTCATTACGACGTACGTTGAATGACGAGTTAACGTTGGAGCTATCCATCCATCCATCCATACCAAGCCATTTTCAAAACGATTTATAGTGTAAATTCACGAAAGGGAAAATGATTAAACTCGTTGATTGGTTTGCAAAAGGAAAGGAGGAAGAAAAGAGAGAGAAAGAGAGAAAAGGAAAAAAGAAAAGAGAAGCTCGAAAAGAAAGTTATTTCCTTACTATCACACGGGAGCGTGCTACCCGTTATAATTACTTTTACGATCCTCAATCTAGGAAAACTTTTCTTCCTATCTTTTTGCTATGTTCCACGTTAACAGTTCGCGTAAATTCGATCTCGCGAAGGTTCAGAAAAGTTACGTGTGTTAGGTGAAACTTTCGCGTTAAAACTCGTCTTTAATTAACCGATCGACATGATAGGAGAATGATATACAGGGTGAGTCGATAACAATTTGTTGGAAGAAAAGAATTAAAAAAAAAAGGGAACGAAAAGATGAAGATCGAAGAAAAAAATTACAAAAAGGAGATTTCTTTTTAATTAAAAAGACGATTAAAAAAACAAAGTAAAGAAGGAAGAAGGCTGATTATTCGTGTTCAATTATATATATATATATATAGAAGATATAATTTATACGTAACAATGCGTTACTCGTTATTTCTTTCTTTCTATTTCTTCTTTACCTCTGTTATCAGTAAACAAATAAATGTTTAATTACGTATAAAATAATTATTACGAGCTGTAATCGTTGCTGACTCGCCCTATATAACGACTACTACATATCGATTAATTACGAACCTTACCGAGAATGTATCGGCCGGCTTTCTTGTGTTCATGGTGTACATTCTACGAAATAGTTTTAATGCGTCGTCCTGCCTTCCAATTTCCATCAGGTGTTTTGGACTTTCAGGTAACATGCTAGCAGTGACAAGTCCGAGAACAGGTGGTATCGAACAAAGCAATAAGTAAATTCGCCAGCTGTTATAACTTTTACCGAATACATCGACCTCCCAGTCTAAGGGTAGTATAGTAAAACCCAAAGCTATAAAGAGAATAAATTATTAATAATTTATAGAGTATGCTTCTCTAGATGATCTTATTACATATACGTGTATATATATATATATATGTACTATATCTTATGCGAATGAATATTATTGCACCGCGTCTCTGATTATTTTTCCTTGGTGTTTTAACGTCAACTATTTCTAATCAGGTAAAATTGAAACAAACGAAAATATTCCATGTTCTCTTATTATTATTACGATTGTTCGTTGAATCAAATCTCATCGGACGATTGTATCAACGAATGAATCTCGTTTCCTACCTGCTGGTACGATAGTTGCCATGGAAAAGAGAAAACCAGACCAGGCGGCGAAACGTGCTTTATACGTTGCAGAATGAAATTCTGTTAAGTATCCCATCACCATCGAGAGTGGACCGCCGACTCTGGAATTTCGCATGTATATATGCATATATTATATGCTGGTTTGTGTGCGTATATATATCATAAAGAGAAATAATAGATGCATATAAGTGGACGAGCGCTTGCAAACACACATGTAGATATACGTAGCAAAAGTATAGTTACGTCAATACCGAATTATGATTGTAACGTCAAATGAGATAAGAAAATTTCTGTCGTAAGCTTTTAAAACGCTCTTTAAATGACACGTGCGTTTGTATAATTTGTTGCATGTTAACTATTTTCTCATAATTTTTTGTTCGCCCTATCATTCTCTTTCTTTCTCTACTCACATGACGCCGCTGATAAATTTGATGAGTAAGAACACATGGTACGAATCTACAGCGGTGCTTAGTATATTTAGGATGGAATCCGCTAGTAAGCCAAGAACGAACAAGGTCCTTCTGCCTACGTAAATCGTCACGTAATCCCACAACGAGGCAGTGGCCAGCATTGCTGTTGATAAGACAAACAAAAGAAATCGTTTATAGTGACTTTTTAGAGGATCCCTCAACTTTCTAATCCCGCGTTATCATCGCAAACCAGTTTCACCGTGTGTCTCTTTTTTTTTGTTTTTATTTGTTTGCTCGTTTGTTTGTTTGTTTTTTTTTTTGTGAAATAACTGATATAATTCTTGTTATAATTCCATCTTCCTTTTTTTTCCCTTCCTTCTTCTTCTTTCTTTTTTTTTTTTTGAATAAAACGTTATCACTCAATTACAAAGATTTTATGATAATGCGACTTTGGTTATCAGTGACAAGCAGCGTGTTTTCCGATGGACGGTATTATACTACGATAGATAGTGTGCGGTTTGAAAGATGTGTGAACATTTGTCGGAGTGAATATTTATCGAAAAAGAAAGAAAGAAAGAAAAAAAAGAAAATAAAGAGAAAGTCACTTTTACCTATGAAGGGAATCGCTATGAGTACTCCTTTCCGAAAAAACGTAAGTTGCAAGTCGCATTCGGCTGATGCTAAAAGAAATGCCGGTGATGTCGTGTCAAAGGCACCGGTCCATGCGATTGGCAATGCTGCCATGAAGAGTAATACGTTGAACAGCCCATAGCCTATGAATTTCGTTCTAATTAAGATTGTGTCTCAATCGTAAGAATAAATCGTTTGTTTCGAAACATATATTTTGCCAATTAATCGAGTCTATGTTTGAATTCGATAATTTATTTGTTGAAATTTACGAAATTTTTATCTGGAATATGATAATGTTACGTAAAGAAATCCCATCGAAAAATATCGAATTGATAAGTTTTTATGTATTTGATAACTCTTCGATAATCTTTTTCACATGTACGTATATATTTGACACATCTCATTAATTTTTTTCGGCATTAATGTAAAAGAACAAAAAAAAAAAAATCGTTCGATAAGAAACATACCAGTAAACGATATAGCTCTTTCATAGTCGGCGGGTTCATCGACGTTGACATTACCTATCAAAGCACACAGAAAGTGAAATGTTAATTTTCGTTTTTCGTTATGGGCGATCATTCAAAAGGTTTCATTCTTACTACAATAATAAATGAACATACATAATCAAAGTAATAAAGTCAATTATAAGAAAGTAAATATTTTTATTGTTTCTCACCGGTAATAGTAGAGATCTTATCCTCCTCTGGTATTTCCCTGACCATATCCAAAGATCAAGGAGATTATAAGTTTCACGGAAGACGACACGATGGAGAGAGAAGAGGTCGTTCGCTCGTGTCGAACGCTTCCACACGTTTGAATCAATATATGTAAATCGAAGTTAGCAAAGTTTACAAGCTAAAGATGTATACGTACATGTACACACGCACAAATATATACATACATATATATATACATATGAGAATTAATAAAAAGTCACCCTTCGCGAACGATTGAAATGGAAAAAAAAAAAATGAGATGGTTCCACGATGGTCCGTCGAGTTTGATCGTCGACAAAAATTTATGATTAAGTTATGGACAAGAATTTGTGTCTTTCGATAATGATAATTACTAGAAAATATTTCAACGTGGCAGACACATTTTTCGAAGACTCGTCCGAGACTCCTACTCGAGAGATACACACACACTCGATAGCGGACGAGTGAGAGCTTTACTGGCAACCGTCCCGTCGACGCCCGACGCACGTTCCTGCGACTTGCCAATAAAAACGGGTCAAACGATTCAATTGATACGCACGCTTCTCAAGCTGCTTCTAATCGTTCGAACGATCAAACGAAAACAGTTGTTAGTGGGAATTCCTCGCTAGTCGATAAGAAATGTCGAGTTTCGTACGTTATCGTGTTAATTTTTATTTTACACAAGCGCACAGATATGTATATAAATATATATATATTTATTTTTTCTTTTTCATCTTTTACCCCTTCCTTCGTCGTATCTATTCTCTTTCTATTTTTTTTTTTTTTTTACTAGAGTCGATTGTTTCGTTCAAGGTCATCGATCGCTCGCATTCTTCAACAATTTCCGTACGAGCTTTCTCGACGAGCTCGTCGTTTTCTTTTCTCGTTCGAATCCTTTTCTTCTTTTTCTTCCTTTTTTGAACGATTTTTTTAGCCCTTGGCAAATGCATATATGACACACTCACGTTTAACGATTAAAATATCATAGATCCGAGAAAATACGTGATCTAATTTATGAATTGACTTGGATTAGATCCCCCGATAAACGTGACTAGTAGTATCATCATAAATATGATTTCTACCAATGAGATGTCTTCGGTCGTACAGTTTCTTCTTCGATTACGTCAAATCCACTTAGGGAAGGTCAGGTTGATTTGCACTTTAACACGTTACCAGTGTTTAGATTTTCATTCGCACCGTCAAATGCATTCGAC
Organism: Vespula vulgaris; assembly: GCF_905475345.1. Classification (NCBI taxonomy): domain Eukaryota; kingdom Metazoa; phylum Arthropoda; class Insecta; order Hymenoptera; family Vespidae; genus Vespula; species Vespula vulgaris. The sequence goes on along the minus strand of NC_066597.1, from coordinate 2,359,794 downwards.
AATTTTCGAGTTGCATATTTATTCATTGACAAAATCTAATTAGAAATTGTTACTTCCGTAAACAGTAGTGTATAACGATGTCATTAGTAAATATGTACTTGTAGTTTTGATTGTATATATATATGTACACCTGTCTTTCAATACGATATCGAATAGATAAATCGAAAATTTGAAAAGGTTTGTCTGGAGATTCGAGTTGAACGTTAGAACGTATAATAATACACACATATATACGTACGACTATCTGAACGTTCCGGAAAGAACTGAAAAAGCGATTCGCGCGAAAGATAAGTTTTCTCACGGTGAACGGATAACCGAGACACACAGACTATATTAATGTCGCGTCGAACTTCGAAGAAAGATTAAAAGATTTTTTTCGTTTGATGTTTTATCTATTTATTATCGTTCAAGAAATCGATTTAACTCGAACAAGCAAGTTGTGTGTGTCGAACGTTAATTGTAGGATCACATGGAAAACGCGTAAATCTTATAAGAACGGATAAGAATATTTATATAAAATTATGAATAAACGAAAGAAAACTTGAATGGGAATTTCATCGTTTATGTATTATGTATCCGATTGATTATACCGATACGATATAAAAAGGTTAATGAAACGTAATATACATATATTTGTCTACGCGTATGTTGATATATCGATTCCGATGTTGCAATCAATCTCTGTATTTTTTTTCTATTTATTTATTTATCTATTTATCTTCCACTTTTTTTCTCTCTGTCTGTCTCTCTTTTTTTCTCTTTCTCTCAAGATATAGATAATATTGCGTTGCGCAGCATTAATTGATAAAAATTTTAAGTGTAAATCGACGGACTTATATCGATCGATAATTAGATCGTTTGATACTTGTTATCGTTATATATTTTAGCACGTGGAAAAATTTTATTAAAATAATATCAAATAATAGTTAGTTCGAATAAATCGTCAATCATCAACGATTTTTTATCTCATTATCTTATTTTTGTTTTTTTTTTTAGAGAGATCATCCTTAAAAATATTTTTGTATTTCTGGTCTGGTAGATATCTTTTTATCGATCAACGAATTTACAATAATTTTCAATAATTTAATATCAATATTGATTTTGTTCAATTAGGTAAAATAATATTAATCGAAGCAGTTGATTTATCTGAAATTTCGAACTCGATAGGTGTTCTTACAACGATCGAAGATGTTAATTAGTATTGAAAACAGAAAGATATATAGACATAGTGAAACAGAGAAACAGAGAAACAGAGAAACAGAGGAACAGAGAGAGAGAGCAAGATAAATTTAGTAAGCTCAACACCACAGAATGCTATAGCTCTTTCTCGCTTAAAGTAGAAACGAAAACGGATATTTGATTCGGTGTTAGGTAGCCTTTGGCCCATTTTCGCCAACGCGGCCGAAGTGTGCCTGACCCAGTTGACAAGAACACGAGAGTGCCATTCAATTTCCACGGAGAGTAGAGAACGAGCTTCTAGTTCAGCTTGGGCATCTCGGTTTCCACTTCTCAACGCGTACATTTGGCAGACTTTGATTCTATCTCTTTCTCTTTCTATTTCTCTTCCAACCGTTATAACCGTCTAAAAGCATCTATGTGCAAACTGAATTTAATGTAGAAATTATCCTGTATAACTTCGGAACGCTTAGAAATAATAAATTTTCACGAGGAGAGAATATTATCAAGTAGAACATGTTTTCGTAGTAATTAAAACGGAAGAAAAAAAACGAACGAAAAAAAAAAAGAAAAAGGAAACGCGAGACTGACCTTTCGATAATGTAGGTGTATGCAGAATAATGAGTTAATCATTATTGCAAATTGACAAACGTTGTATATTTGAATGAGTGTAAAGGAGTGGTCGTTAAACAGGCTGATTCGCATTAATTTTTATGCTAGACTGAGCACAGTCTTACTAAAGATAATTATATGTATAACTAGTATTATCAAATAGGAAATGTTCTGGAGGTATATAATTAAATGAGGTCAGATCTAAGTAGGAAAAAAAAAGAAAAAAAATATTTTGAAGGTAACAAGAAAAAAAAAAAAAACAGAAGAAAGAGAAAAAACGACAATGTAATATAGCGTAATAAAATGTAATATAACGTAATAATTTGGTTCCGGTGTCTCCGATTTTTTTTTATACATTAATAAATTAGAAAAAGATCTATCTAAGAAGGCAAAATATCGTAAAGAAAGAAAAAAATATATATATATATATATATAAATATATAAACGCAAATTAAGCGAAAGAAGATAAATGATAAACGATTGAAAAAAAAGAATTGCGTATATAATTAAGTACTAGATTACGAATCTATTGAACGTACGCACGCACGCACATATTTCTTTTTAAATGATACTTCTTCTGCTCTCTCAGATATCCCCTTTTTTTTGAACATAACGAAGTACGTAAAAAGATCTACGTACTTGTCAAGTTTTATCCATCCGAAATAAAAAAAACAAAAAAAGAAAAGAAAAAAAAAAGAAAGAAAGAACGAAAAAAGATGGTCGTAATGTCAATCGATTCGAGTTGCTTACATATTTGCCGTATGTTGATGTACAAATGTATACGTTACGAAGTTACTTGTAATCAGCTGAGTACTCATACTCTACCTATATTTTAGGTATAGTACCTGTCTGTCGATACTATGTCGGTGTAAGTCTTCCTCACTTCCACAGCTGGCACCCTCGCTAGTCAGTTGGCAACTCCCTTAATGAGTTTCTCGGGTATTCGATGCGGAATGCGGGCTCTATTCAAACTTGTTTCTCCTTCGCATCGGCTCTTCTGGATTCTCGCAAACGGTATTACATTGAGCGTCTGCGAGAATCTTGCCTTCGAGCATCTATTTAGCTCGATGAAGGTGCTGCTCAGAGTCGTTTCAGGTTTACAGTCGTTTCAAGCCTTTCGTTTCGTTCGTCTTCGTACGGTCTTTTATATACGAAAAGCTTCTTCTTCGTCATTTTCTTCTTTCAAAGAACGAAGAGAGATGGAACGTCTCTTTACGGTATTATGATTTTCTATAGAGACGTTTGACGTTATGGATTGTATTACGATTTATACGTACTTCTTTTTCTCTTTTCTCGAGATATACGATAAGTTTATGATCTTTGAGTAAAAGATTTGTAGCGAAAGCTTTGAGGATGATTGAAAGTAGTTAGGGGTGTTCCGATGTCTATGTAAAATTTCTTTAATAGGTTCGTTTGTATGAGCACAATTAATAAAAGAAAAACGAAGAAAAGAAAGACAAAAATAAATCGGAGATTATTTTACTTCCACGAGATGTGTTCTTTAAAAAAGATACACACACACACACACACATACATCCATATCCATATATATGTATCTACATAGTAAATAGAAAATTTTTCTCGAGTTGATTATCTTTCTAGAAACACAAGAAAATTTTCCCGGAGACATTAAATTCGTGCAAGAAAACACTGGCTCGGTTTTCCTCCCATTCACATGCATAACTTTCCATCCTCTTTTCTTTCTATTTTCTCCTTGTCCTTCTCTCTTCTAAAAGTCTGGGAAATGACCAAATGCGGGCAACGACAATCCTCCTCGTCGAAGAAGAAGTCCTCGTGTTTGCGGGAGAATTTGCGCGCGGGCTCGCTATGCCGGAGGGTAAAGAAAGGAAAGTAGAAAGTTTCAGGCTTGTGGATGAAACGTAGAGGAGTAGCATTGTGCTCGAACTTATTTCCCAAGCACATAATATGAGCGACGTTTTTACCAACGCGAAACGAAACTCGTTTTTTATTTCTTACCGTTTCACCAACCGAATTGCACGGATTATACATTGTCAACATTATTCATATATATATATTTTTCCTTTTTCTTCTTCTTGTTTTTTTTCTTTTTTTTTTTTTGATAATTCTTATCCGCACGTTTTTAGAGTTCAAAAAAAAAAAAAGAGAGAAGAGAGAAAGAAATGACAACATCTATAAGATTTTTCTGATATCGTATGAAAAAGAAAAAAAAAAAACAAAGGAAAAAGATTATATTATATTCAAGAGGTTATAAGTAACATGGCGCATAAAAAAGTTGCCAGGCTTGTAGTTTTACGATCTGAAGAAAAGATTGGCCCGTAAGAAGTCTCGGAAAAAGGAGAAGTATCTAATTGATTTTTAGAATCACTTATGAACCTCTTCCATCTAGTCTGCTTAAGTAATCTACCTTGATACGATGATTATTAAAACGATGACGATGACGATAATGATGATAACAATATATGATTCTTTCTTTTCTCTTTTTCTTTTTAATTAGAAACAATTAAACGAAATAATAATACTGCAATCGCAATGTCCGTTAAAAAGAGTATAATCTCGCTTCGAACATTTCGACAAGTATTTTTTAATTATTCTTTTCTTTCTGTTCGCCACGTACTTTTTTTTGGGAGTTACCTAAAAAAAAAAAAAAAAGAAATAAAAGAGAAAAAAAGCAAATCGTGAGATATAACTCGTTCGTTATACAAAAGTCGTTCTAACAATCGAACTCGTTTCGAAATTTCCCACCACTTAATAACAAGTCCTTTCGATTATTTTGCAAATTATTGGCTTCGCGAAAGGCAACGAGCCGTTAAACGATCTCTCGATTACCGCTAGCCATCGAGGACCCGATCGTTAATCGGGACAATGCTCATTGATTTCGAATAAACATTTCGACGCATGCAATTTTCCAATACCCCTTGATTTCATCGACTTGTATGATCATTTCAAACGTGTTTTCGATCACCGTTCGATGACACATCCCTATTATTCTATCCCGACAAAAAACACTTTTTCCCGTTCTCGTTATTTTTTCTTTTCTCTTTTTTTTTTTCTCTCTAAACTTGCTTCCTTCCCATATATTATAATATTATATATACCAGAGAGATATAAGCATCTGTTACATGAACCGAACGAAATCACATCGACTGATGTCGAGGTTGCAGCAATTTTCTGCCCCTCGAAATACTATGGGATATATAATCTCTGTCCCCATTGGAGATACGCGTGAGTGCACACAACAAATAATACTCGACATTTTCTCTCTCTATCTCTCTCTCCCTGTCCATTATTTTCTCTCTCTCTCTCTCTCTCTCTCTGTCCTTTTTCCCAACGATTTAATTACGTTTTATCGGCGAAAGTGAAGGAAGGTGTGAGATAGACGGGCAAGCAACCGACCAAGGTAGACACTGAAGTACCCTTTGGAAAAAGGAGTAAAGGAAGGGAATGAGAATCGGTGAAAGTGTAGTAGTAGGACGATGAGGTAGTGGGGTGGCTTTCGAACTTGGACTTTAATTGCGAGGTACCGGCGACTTGACGTATTCAATGATATGCACCCTTGCGAAAGTCCGGACACGAACTCTCGCTTAATCCATCAAATTCCAGCACAGTGGCCTGACGTCCATCGGACAAGGAGGACCCTCCGTCCAAGAGTACGTCTCGTATATCGTCGATATTTGGTCCCTTGGAGACCCTTTATTCTCTATCTCTTTCTATCTCTCTCTCTCTCTCTCTCTCTCTCTCTCTCTCTATCTATCTCTGTATACATATCTCTATCTTTGTCTCTCCTTCTCTATGCACGACTGTGCTACGTTCAGTTAATGGACCTTGGCTCGCAGAACGTTACCATCTGTCGTTTGTAATTTCCATTCCTCGGCATACTATCCGTGTATGCGTGTGCGGTCATCTTTGTGTATATTAGCCTTGCATAAACTCACACTAATAATGTCTTTATTATTGTACCGTTGCTTGATTGCTCCTATTTATGCAAAACCATCGATCAACGTATCCATACCGTCGCAAAGATATTGTATTATTGAAATTTGTGTTTCCTATCCTTTTTCAAGTATCCATTCATCTATTTATTTATTTATTCATTTATGGTAAATTTTTATATGAATATATCGGAGTTTTTGCATTACCCAGGATATCGATGATTATGGTTTTTCAATCGTTCCTAATGACAATCTGGTTCTGAATGGACACGAAGATTTATTGTTTTAAATGTGGTATTAATTGTTATTATCGTTGTTTTTTTCTTCTTTTTCTTTTTGCTTTGTTTCTTTCTTTTCTTTATCTTTTTCCTTAGAGATCGATGCTCACGATCGATTATGCCTTTATGTTGCGAAACAATCGATTATGTATTTTGTTGTTATATATTTCTGAACGAACATTGGCTACGTTTAAAATCGTTTAATTTTTCAGGGTTAAATACTTAAATCATTAAACATTCATGACGCTACGTGAATTTAAAGTCGCATATTTAAATATAATCATACATTAGATTGGTATTATACGTGTCAATGCATTATTTAATCTTATCGTCATAAAATTATTTGTTAGCTCGTATAAGGAAGTAGTTTTTATGATTCTTTTTTTTCTCTTTTAAATCTCTAAAAGCTCTATATCTAATAGAGTATAATGATACTGAGCGTTGGAAATATAACATTACAAATTTTTAATTTTTTATCGATCACGGTACCTTTGAGAAAAATTATTCAAAGACTTCTTTTTTGATTCCGAGAAAAAATTATTGACCTTTATGATCTTCTCTTTTTATCTCAAAAATTTCAACATCGTTTCGAGATCGACTTTGTTCTATTCTTTTCCTTTCTTTTTTTTTTATTTTTTAAGAACCAACATATCTTTTATAATGGCAATGTAAAGCAAAGAAACAAGTAGATAACCTTTGTCTGGAATATTTTTTCGTCTGGAGCTTGAAAAAAGAGTCTGGTTATAGAGGGTCGAAGAAGTTTTTACAACCAAGGAAAGAACTTTTCCAGCTCGCAATTCGCGAGTAAGAGAAAATATATTATGATACTTTAACTTTTTCAACGTTTCTACGTACATATATACATATATGTATATACATATATACGTATGTATGTACGTCGACTTTCGTGAAAAGGGGAGAAAAGTCAGTTGTTAAAATTCCTACATAATTTTATGATCGATTTTTTTCAGTGTTATTTAATATCTATGAGATGGAGGTAGGTACACACGTAGACGGAGTTTTTTCGACAAGCAGTTTACGCCGAAAATGTTTCTTTGTAATAAACTTTATGGCGATAATGGATAACTCGAAGGAGCTTATATTTCCGGGTCATTACTTTTGTCCTCTCGACCGAGGGCAAGGCCATGATCCACTCGTGTATATGTAGATATTTCTCTTAAAGGAACGAAAAATATTTTTTTCTTTTCGCATTCTCATGAAAAAAGTAGCAGCTTTTCTTCTTTTTTTTCAGGAATATACGTAGTTGCAATAATTCGACGAAATTCATCTATTGCAATCGATCGTTGAAATGATTCATCTAAATTTTTATGTACACGTTTAATCAAAATATAGATATAAAAAATAATAAAAGTAAAAGCTCGGTTATTAAAAATTTCCTCGATTTTATATTTATAAATATTTCATAAAAATATAGACGTAAGAAGTACTTTTTATAAACTCGATTATTAAAAATTTCTCGATTATCGTACGATTTTCCCATCGCTTATTCGATGCTAACTAATTAACCGCTGTATCATTAACCGTTATCTCCGTCCTGAACCGTGGAAAATTCAATTCGTCCTTTTAGCTCGCGGCCGACTAACGAACCGACGTAGAATTACGAATAAGGGGAGAAATATAGAGGGAGAGAGAGAGAGAGAGAGAGAGAGAGAGAGAGAGAGAGAGAGAGAGAGAGAGAGAGAGAGAGAGAGAGAGAGAAGGGACGAAGGTCGCGATACACACAATGTCAGAAGCTCTTACAGAAAATCGGTTTATGTTGAAATCAACAGCAACCCGACGTCCGATGCACCGATGAAAAAAATAATGATATTTTCTTTGTCAATGTCCAATATAGAGAGAAAATTACATTTTCTTTGTCGAAAGGAAAAAAAAAGAAGAAGAAGAAGAAAAGGGAATCTATTATGTCACAAAATATTCTTACGTATAAAAAATATAATATAATTTGAATCGATAAAGATATATATCTACGATTCTCTCTCTTTCTCAAAGTTGGAAGTGTATGTAAAGGATCAAAGTATACGTGAAATTTTTAATAAGATTCTAAACGAAACAGGCTTACCTATAGCAGACTTAATTATCGATGGATAACGCCGTAGACTGGATCACGACAGAAAGAAATTTAATAAAAATACGGACGTCCGTACACTTTTGCAACGTCAATTAACAACGATAAAGAATAGAAACGATATAACACTACTAACAATGAAACTATTTTTACACCGTGAAAAAAGATAAATAAGAGGAAAGAAAAAAAAAACGACCTTCTGGAAGAGAACGAACCATCCTCTATTATAGCTAAGATAATAGAATGTAATGGAATAAAAAATGTCGTCGTGGGCGTCGATTAATGAAAGCGAACTGGCACGGAAACTCTCATATCCTTTTCAATAGACTGAAAGGAGAGTGGTTGAAACGACGCACGACGGACGTTGAAAGAAAATAGACAGAGAAGGAGAGAAAGAGAGAACGAAAGAGAAAGGGAGAGGAAAAGAAAGGGAAAGGGTATAGATAGAGAGGGTACGTATCTCTTTCCTAGCTTTACAACTGCTGGAAATGAGAATTCGAGTAGTTTAATTGCCTGACAATGGTTGCATGGACGCGACTGAAAGGATCGTACGAATGATATTGTTGTTGTCGTTGTTGTTATTACTTGCTGATGATGTTAGAAAGAGAGAGAGAGAGAGAGAGAGAGAAAAAGATGGGAGAGGGGATAGACGAGCTCGAAAGCGAAACAATGAGGGAGAGGAGAAAGGGGTAGGTAGAGAAGAGGGTGGGAGGGACGAGGATGGGAAAGCAATCAGCAGAAATTTGCGATTCGAGTTTTAGCTTTCCAGAATCCTAGATAGGCTTCTCTACTGTTCGTCCCATGGGATCCCTCGAGATAATTGGCCGGTACACAACGTTAGTTTCCCGGGTTCGTAGGCACACGTCGTGTAACGACTAGGTATGCCAGCACGTGTCGCATTGAGATTTCGCAAGGGCTCGACTCTCAGGACGAAATGCGAATTTTCGTGACGCTTCTAACGAATATCGAATTCGGAGTTCTTCGTAACGAGATAATTATCTCATCTCTGGATCGCGTGTTTTTTTCTCTCTCTCTCTCTCTTTTTATTCGAATCTCTGTGTCGTGTTGTCTTTCTGTTTTTTTATTTTGTTTTATGTTGCTTTATTTGAATTTTTGCATGAAAAATAAATTCGACGCGAAAAGTTTTGCTGCACTGGAGTGCATGGATGCGACGTGCGATTATTAAAAGATATTGTTTCTCTAGACGATATTTTCTGATTGTATCATCGCTTTTATCAAGAATAAACTGTCGAGTAAGATATGTAATTACTAATAATTCTTTCTCGTTGACACGTGAGAAATAAAAAAAAAAAAAAAACGATGTAAGAAAGTTTGTCAATAATTTTTATCGTCCGCGACCGATGTTATTTGCGTAAAGAGAGAAGGAAAAAGAGAAAAGAGAGAAAAGGTAGGGAAAAAGAGAAAAGGGGAGAAAGAAGGAAAAAGAAGAAAAAGGAAAGAGAAAAAAGAAAACGAATGAAAAAGAGAATTCAGATATCTCTCGTTGGTAATCCTTGAGTAATCGAAAACGTAGATATCTAGAATGATTATTATTATCTGAACTCGCGTTTCAAGTTTTCGCATGAGACGATCACGTGGATGTCATCCGATGTATCGAAATGTAATATCGAATCAATTATTATAATTAGAAGATCTTTGTAAATTTGTCTTTCATTATCTAATGAAACTTATCGGCCATTTCGATAGTTCGAACGATCGTCGTCTAATGTACGTAGAGTAATGTAAAATTATAAAACGTTTTCTGTAAATATCAATTCTGATAAAAAAAAATGTTTTTCGATATTTATCAAAGGTTTCGAGACTCGAGTAGAGAGATCTTTGATTGGATTCGTACGATCGATCGAACCTCGTGTTGATTTTCTAGATTCGTCGTGAAATCGTCTCATTCGATTAGGTGCGAGCTAAGGAATGTCACACGAGATCGTTAGAGCATCGTACGATCATTAGCCTACTACCAACCACACAGAGAAATCCCTGCAGAGACATTAATTCTCTCGTTCACGGTCACGGACGGAGTTCATGCTGACTCCTAATCAATGTATGTAAATACGTTTGGTGTCGTCGTGGCTTTGGCTTTGCGTCAAAAGCTAATGACATAAAGATAATCCGTAGTTACCCGAGGTTGTCAATGGTCCCTTCGTTTCATCCCCTTTCATTTGACCCTTGTTAATTTGCAGTCAAATGTCAATCAGATTAAAGCGCGTTTAAACCGAGTTGAAAAAATATATGTGATATAATAAGAATTCATAAGCGAAGTTTTTTGTTTATATTTTATTATATGAATCGTTGTCGTTGTCGTTATTAACTATAGTTTATATAATTACAAGTGAAACAAACTTTAGAGAAATATAGTTTACGAAAATATCAAGCAGCTAATCGATTTTCTTTTCGTCCTTTTCCTTCGTATTTAATCCGTTTGTAAAAGAATGTCGAAAACAATGACGAATGACGGAGCGTTCTCGTTGAAATAAAAGAGAAGGAACGCATTCCTCTCCTTCTCGTAGAATCTCGTTTAGAAACTCGTGAATTCCATTTCAAACGTGGAAGAAGATTTTCTCGTTAAAAGGCATATTCCAAAGCGTACTCGTAATCATTTTTTACTACCGTAACGGTCCGTAAAATTAGCGATTTATCGAATTAATTCGCAGTGTTCGAATTTAATCCTTTAGAATGTTTTTTCTCTCATTCGTAGTTTAGCTCGTCGAATGGCCAAAAACAAGTACTTACGCGCGGTTTGGTTTCTCGTTAATAATACTTATACTATATATCCATGGAAATTCAAAACGGGCAATTAATCAGACGAAGGTTAATTGGAGAGCCTGCCGTTAATTACAGAGAGTTCTTTTGTTCTCGAAAATCACGAAACGTCGACACGATCGACGTGTACCAGTTTAATACCTCCCATGGGACGATCTTTCGTTTTAATGTGCAACTACCAAGAATTTATCTCTTTTCTCTTTTTTCCCCTTTTCCTGTTCCTTCTTCTTTTCTTTTCTTTTTCCTTTTTTTCACGTTCCTACGTTCTCCTCGAATACGAATTCTTCAAAAAAAAAAAAAAAGAAAAAGAAAAAGAAAAAAGAAAGAAAAAAAAGACGATTCCAAAATATATCTTTTTTTCAAAAATGAAAGATCCTATATATATCTAATGTTAATCGCTAGATGCATAAAATTTTTAATAAAAAATATGACATCGAAGTATAGAATAAAAAGAAGAGAAAGAAGAAGAAGAAAAACAGGACGAATTATTTCCGATAGAAATGTTACGTCGATGGTATGAAAAAGAGAAAGAGAGAAAGAGAGATAGATATGATAGGTAAATAGGTTGGAAAGTAAAGTAAAAAGAGAACGTAGCATTGAAAATAAACGTTTCGAGTTGCTTACCTTTTCTACGAGCGATGTTAACGATTCGAAAATCTTTCGAATTTCTTTTTCGAATCGATAGGCGAACGATGTTCGATAAAATTGAAAAGAGAATAGAGAGAACGTTTCAACGGGTTCATTTACTGATTTTCAAAATATAGATTTATTTGTTTGTCAATGATATCACAAAATGAGAAACACATAATTATTAACAGTTACAGCTAATGCGAAATTTATTATCCGTTTCGCACAATGCAAAATGCAAAACTTATTAACGACTATTTAATTTACCGTGATTTAACGATTACCGATCGACTTTTTTTTTCAGACTGACTGCACCTCTCCTCGACAAGCATCTAACTAAACTCATCCCACAAAGGAACATCGCCGAAGATAAAAATTTTTTTTCGTTATTCCCTTCTTATTGGATGAGGACGTTAACGCCTACGATTCCGATTGGTTTAAAATCTAATAAATGAAATCTATTGGATTACTAAGAGAGACAACACGATTGACGTAAGATTCGGAGAACTTAACAGGATACATTTTTATAAACAGTGGCATTGGAGATCTTCCGTATCTACTGTTTACGTTTTAAGGGGTGTTAGGTTAGCGAGTCGATGACGAAAAGAAGTGTAAGATTCGAAGAAGTATTGGGTATCAACGATCGCGCGATGAAATAACGATCGTTCGATAAATATTAATTGTAAGAAATTTCACATTTTTATAAGTGGGTATTTAATTTATGAAGAAGCTTATTATAGTTGGTAATATATTTAATAATTACTTAAATTACATACTTATCTGTTTAATCTTTTCAACGAGGAAAAAGATCAACCGTAAGCAAAAAGTAAAAAAAAGAAGAAAGAAGAGAAAAAATAAACGTACGCAGGACGTAAGAGAAAGGTGAAGAGAAAAACGATGACAGCGATATATATATATACTTATACATACACACACACACACACACACACACATATATAGCGAATAGAAGAGAAGTCAGAGAGCGTAAGAAGAGTAATCTGGTTCGATCTTGGAGGATGGTTTAGAGGCAGTACTGAGAGTGCAATTTGTCTTGGATCCGCTCTTCTCCTTACTCCCAGAGAGAGCATGGTGATGAACGAGCCACGAGACTGAGCCACTTGCCATCCTGGCTTACTTAAATGTTCCCAAAAAACTACTAACGTTCGTTGATAATATCTTAGACGATAGAAGTTACTTTCGTATAGAACATACACCGATAGGCTTACCTACTTAACGCGTTCATGGTTCGATTCGATTTTTCAATTTTTCAGTTTTTTCTCTTCTCATTTTTTTTTATCTCTTATCCACATTTATTATTTTAATAATTTTTAATAATGACCGGTAATAATATTTTTTATTCGGAGAGAGACCGAGAGAGACAGAGAGAGAGAGAGAGAGGATCGATGAGACAATTTATCGAATTTCTTTCAATATTTTTTTGCGGATTATTTTCTTTTTTTTTTACATTTTTAAAAGCTTCGGAATGTTCGAACATCCTCCAACACTCAAATCTCTTACTTCTATTACTAACTCGTGCACACACACACACACACACAGGAATACATTCACGTACATACATACATACACATTTCTAAACTCAGTTTCGCATAATTCGTAGAAACTTTTTAATGGCGACTCGCCGGGTGACAGGGCAAGACCGTTCTTCTCACGTAACGGTACGATTTCTCGAGAAGAAGTTTCTCTACGATTATGCATACAGTCCGGCCAGCTAGTGTAGGATGTAGGTAAAAGGAAGAACTGAAATGGCGGGTAGAAAGGAAGAAAGAAAGAAAGAAAGAAAGAAAGTGAAAAAAGAAAAGAAACAAAAAAAAAAGAAAAAGAGAAGAGAGGAACGAGAAAAAAGGTTCTAATCGATTTTACCAATTTCCCAGCTAGAAAGTCTCGACCTGAAGTAGGAACGAAAGAGAGAAAAAGAATCAAAAGGGTTAAAAAAAAAATAGAAAGAGAAAATAGAAAATAGAAAAGAGAAAAAAAAGGAAAATCGAAAAAAAGAGAAATAAACGAAGAAGAAGGATATAGGTGGTGGCAGTGATGGCGGTGGCAGGTGAGGAGGGGATTACAGTTGGGATAGATTAGGGGGGTGGACAGAGGGCGGAGTAACGAAAAAAAAAAAAAACAGAAAAAAAGAGGAATAAAGAATTCGTTCAACCACTTCGAATCGTAAAAATTTCAAGCCACGTCTATACTCTACCCAACCTACTAGCTCTCTCAAGCTGTCTCCGTTAATTTCCTCGCAGCTGGCGCGAAGTATCTACGATCTTCTTAACCCCCGATCCAAGCTCCCTCTCAGCCCCTTCTCCTACCATCTTCCAGCTCCGATCATCCTGATTTAATCGAACGAAAAGAACCCGAAGGAGTTGTCAGGTTTAAAAGGAAGACAGCTATCGTATCTGCTATCCGCGACTAGAGTAGGTAGTCGTTTAATTCGACGACATCGATTTAGCAAAGGGAAACGAAAAGGGATGATGAGATAGGACGGTACGGCATACGTCGATACAAGCTCCAAATGTTATATCTGTCGGATATAATAATATTTTCATGCTCGGTTTAACCGGCAAATTTTTTATACACGTAAGTAGATACAGATACGCCAATTCCATTTTGTTTCTTTTCTTCCTTCCTTCCTTCCTTCCTTTCTTTTATCTTTTTCTTTCCTTCTTTATTCTTTTTTTTTCCATTTAATTGAATAACTCTATGCGACAATAATTCGAAAAGTTGACGCGAGTGGTGAGAGAAAATGATAATGGTGATGGGGATGGTCGAAGAGAGTAGGTGGTGGGGGATAGGAGTAGCATGAATATATGGAATGTCATCGTAAAAAATTCTTCTTTCGTGCTGGAAACCGATGGTAAGGAAGGTAGAGGTTGGTTGGTTGGTTGGTTGGTTGGTAGGTTGAGGTTGGTGAGTATTATAGGTAAAGAAGGGTGGGTGTAGTCGAGGAAGAGCTGATGATGTAGAGGATGAGGATGAGGATGAGGGTGGTGTTAGAGGAAGGCAAGACAGAGAGAAGGAGATAGAGAGAGAAAAAGAGAGAGAGAGAGGAGGGGGAGGAGGAAAGACTTTAAAAAGTCTCGCAGTGGCTTCAAGACATTATGCGGAGAAGAGCTCCGTGCGAGGATAGAAAAGAAGCTTCGACCGAACTCTACTTCTTCTTCTTCTTCTTCTTCTTCTTCTTCTTTTTATTCTTTTCTTTTTTGATTTTTCTTTCTTTTTCTTTTCTTTTCTTTTCTTTTCTTTTCTTTTCTTTTCTTACAACCAACCATCATACGAGAGAAAAGAGATACGTCGGTCTCTCTCTCTCTCTCTCTCTTTCTCTTTCTTTTTTTATTTCTATTTTTTTTCTCTCTTCCTCTCTCTCGTTTCAGACATTGACTTTCTCCACTTGGAATTTACATACAAGACCTCCCCCCACCCCCTTTCGACACAGCACGTCGACCTTACGAGGAACTGCATAAGAAGCACTTCAACGTCCTGTCGACGCCTGTTTCTATTCGGCTTCTTCTTGTACACGCTCATCTTCTTCTTGTACCCTTTCGACCACCACCATCATCGTATTATCTTTTTTATTATTACTACTTATGACGATCGAAGAATGACATTCTCGATTCGTCTTCTTATTTTCTTTTCCTTTTTCTTTTCTTTATTTTTTTTCTCTTTTCCCTTTCTCTCAGTCATATCGAAACGGATATAGGTATGTTCGTATCGAATAATAAAGTAATAGAAATAATATACGAAGTTTCGAAATCGATCGAATCAAAATGAAATCCCCATTCGACAACACGCATTTTTACTCTCGAATGCATCTTTTCATTCTTCTCAACTTTCGCAAAAAAAAGAAAACATGTTCCTATCGGATAATAAACAATAGAAATAAGATGTGAAGGTTCGAAATCGAATAAATCAAAATGAAATCCTCATTTGACAATGATATTGACAGATACTGTACGGTTAAAAATCAGATTGTTCAAGTACTTTCAGATTCGTTTTACAGGATCGATCAAAAATGTTACGTTTGAAAATATTTCGATAAATCGTAGTTCTTTCGAAAGATATCGACACGTTTCACTACTTCTCTACTTCTCTCTTTCTCTCTCTTTCTCGTCACTTTGGAGTAGGTGTGTATAAGCTCTTTCGATTCTCTGCCAGTAGCACACGTTGCTCCTCTCGAGAGTCGAGATCTACTTCCGTAGCCATCAGAAGACAGTCTGTAACCTTCCACAACCATTTTGGCTCTCTTATCTTCGAGTCTCATTCTACTGTCTCTCTTTCTCTCTCTTTCTCTCTCTCTCTCTCTCTGTCCTATTTTTTTTCTGTTCTTCACCTTGCTCGTTTTTCGATGATGAACTGTATGGAAGAGTCGTTGAAAGACTAACGACGAGAACAAGTTGATTAAGAGAAGAGGAAATCTTTCTCTCACTTTGTTTTCCGCGAAAATGCCGGAAGCGTTAATTAAATTACACCATTATGAAAAAGTTACTGAACTTTAAATTCTCCTCGTTACGTGCTCTATACATTATATATATATATATATATATATATATATATATGTATGTATATATATAGATCGATAAAGCACATGATGTGTCGAACTATCGTTAAAAAATAACGAGACTTTGACGTGTTTCTGTTTAAAAGAAAGAACGAAGGAAAGAAAGAAAGAAAAAGAAAGAAAGAAAGAAAGGAAGAAAAAAGAAGAGAAAAAATAAACAAATAAATAAAAAAGAAAAGATCTTTTTATACTCGTCACGATTTGGATCTCACAGAGAGCTTTGCAAACCTTTCATAAATTAGAAGTAACTTTTCACTGATATACTCAAACGAAGATAAAAGGAAAGCTTTTCACACGTTTTCTCTAACGAGGAACGCAAACGAGCGAGCAAATATGTATAGATATATCTATGTACAGTTTTGTAAATAAATTGTATGTAGAAACTTTGTCGATCGACGAATTAAATTTGAATGGGTAAATAAGATTGAATATGCATGTATAGTTAAGTAATTAGAAATAGGTTGGACTCTGTTGTTTGCTCAAATATTATTTAATTATGAGAGATAATAACGTATACGACTATTTTTTTTTTTTATTAGAATACTGTTTTTAAAATATAGTATTATGAAATATTACGTATATATATTTTTTTTATTATTTTTCTTTTTCTCTTTGTTATTTTTTATTTTTTTCCTTTAATATTACATTATTCTCCGTTCCTCGGATGCCTCAACATAAACATATCCTCAGGGAAATACCTATCGATGCATCAGTGAAGAATTTGCGACGCTTGACAGAATCTCCGCGTCCTCTTCTTCGTACTCCTTCTCATCTGCTTATCGGCTTATCGGCATGTAAATTTCAATTTCCAATAGTATTCGAACAGATCGAACGTAATTTAAATTTGCTTCGCTATACGAACTTCTTTATTTCGACCTTTCTCTTTATACTATAACTATCTCTATCTCTATCTTTATCCCCATCTCTCTCTTTCTCTCTATTTTTTTTTTTTTATTTCTTTTTCTCGAAAGAATGCAAGAAAGATCGATAATAAATGTTCTCGAAAAAGATCATGAATATTTCATATAATAAAGCTAACACCTTTGTATGACTTGCGAGGAACTTAGAGAGAAAAAAGAAAAGAAAAGAAAAGAAAAGAAAAGAAAAAACGAAAAAGGGGAAATGAAAAGACCATAAATACATACGTCGAAGGAATGTTTCAAAAAAAAAAAAAGAAAAAAAAAGAAGAAGGAAACGAAAGAAAGAAAAAAAATTCCGAAAAAACTGATTTATAACGAAAGACCTTATTAATTACTTATCAATGATTTATCAATTTTCTGGAAACGATAATTAACGAATTTCATTTGGCGATATAATTATTATTTTCCCGAACGATATGTGTATTTTATTTGAGTAGGGTACTTTATTTGAAACGAGAGTAAATATATTTTGTTATTATATATCCATATAGTAATATATCCCTATAGATGAAGATACGTCGATATAAACTTTCCCATGAGGTATATATAATTCTCTTTCTCTCTCCCTCTCGTTCTCTCTTTAACTCTATCTCTTCTATTGGCGAACGAAAGAAACCACGAATCATCGATGATCACGTAACACCTTCCCAAGCGTGCTACCAGTTTTGCACGTGACGGTAAAATATCTTCATATTTTATAGTCGAACGTTCTCCCTGTTGGCATATTTTCATTCATATTTTATCAGCTTCCTTCTCTCTCTCTCTCTCTCTTCAATATCGAGAACACAGTTATTGTTCTCCCTCTCTTTTTCATTCTCTCTCTCTCTCTCTCACTTTTTCTCTCTCTAACTCTCTCTCTCTCTCTTTCCTATCTATATGCAGAGCTTGTTGGTTGCATCGACCAACGTCCATACCCGTATGTTTGAAGGTTGAAACTGTACGGGTACCTGTAGCCGGCTTGCACTATCGGAAAACGACTAATCCGTACAAATCGCACCGTCGAATAACTATTCTTCCTTCGAGCTGGTCATCTCTCTCTCTCTCTCTCTCTCTTTTTCTCTCATACTCACAAATATACACGCGCGGCCACGTACACAATCCCATACGACATATACCCATACGCGTGCGCGCACGTACATAGACAGTGTTTAGCAGTGTTACCGTTTCCAATCGTTCGTTTCGAAATCTCCCACCGTTGCTTTCGAGAATTCGAGGATTCTCTGGACAGTGATGTACCAATCTTTTTTTTTCTCCCTAGACATTAAAAATGGTATCTATGTATTGATTAATTAGAAATAAAAGAAGCGAGAGAGGGACAGAGAGAGAGAGAGAGGGAGAGAGAGAGAGATATATATATATAGAGAGAGAGGCAGAGAGAGAGAGAAGAAAAATTATTTTAAGTTACTTCCTAGTAATATTCCTACGTTGAGAGAATTAATATTTTAAATTACAATAGTAAAAATTTCTCGTCGCAGTACTCGACTTTTCTTCGATATAAAAAGAAGATTAACAAAGTGTTCTACGTTAATTGAAAGAGTATCGATCGATCTTCCTATATCGATAGATTTTAATTGGATAAATGAAATTAATAAAGGGAACACCCTTTCTAGATTTAAGTATCTTTCGTACGGTCCTGAGTTATCCCGAAGTCTCTCTCTCTCTCTCTCTCTTTATCCTCGTATTCCCCCTATGTCTTGATCCATCCTTCCTTTCTCCCTTCCAGTATCCACACATCTTCTTGCAGCAATTATCGTAACTCTCTTTATCTACCATCGACCACCACCACCCTCGTTTCCCTTCCATCTATCTCGCTCTTTCCCATTCGTTCTTTGCTTTCCACGATCTTTTCTTTATTTATCTATCTCTCTTACCTTATATCGTTCTGCTCCGTTCTCTCTTCGTCTATCTATCTTTCTCTTTCCCTTGTTTCCTATCTTTTCTCACTCTATTTTATTTCTCTCTCTCTCTCTCTCTCTACACACACACACATATATAATTTATCTTATAATTATATCTTAACTATATATAATAATATACATAATAGATTACATATAGATCATATATTATATATCTCCCTTCCTCCTACTTATTATAACATAATTTCTCTTGATTATCTCAATCTAACACACACAGTTTCAATATATTTTATACGCAATTATTTATCCACGCTTACACTTATCCTACCAATATATAAATTATCCGTCATTCCTTCCTTTTCTATTACTAATTTTCAATTTTTTTCTTCTTTCTTTTTTCTTTTCTTCTTCATTCCCAATCAAGATAATTTTCTTTGTCATTCGTAGTTCGAACTCTAACAAGTAATACTCTTCCTGTTCCTCCTTTCTTCTTCTTCTTCTTCTTTTTACTTTCTTCTTTCTCGAAAGAGAAAGATGCTTCTAAGTATGAGAGAAACTCACGTTCTTTCTTAGTATACTCCTAGTATTCCTCTTCGCTGGTCTCATCTAGCGAGGGGTAGCTTCCAAGAGCGGAACACAGTGCTCCCTCGAGGGCAACGTTCGCACCGTTTCCAGCTGCCCTCAGGCCGAACCTCTCGCCAAAGCGACGGCTAATGCCGCCTCTAAAAGAGAAGAATCGTTTCCCCCTTGCTCCTCTTCGAAACTTCCTCCTCGACTTTATTTTCACTCCCTCCGACCTTCCACCTCCATTCCTAAGATTCTCGAGGGTAGTTTTCTTGGTACTTTTCGAATCGTTCTTTCATCTCTTGTTTTTTTTCTTTCCTTCTTTCTTTCTTTCTTTCTTTTTTGGTCAAACCCTTTTATATCTTGTAGTCTCGTCGTTTAATAAATCGAGATTGATCGTTAGGAAGATTGCTCTTGTTAAAGATCGTTAATTGAATCGATTTGTTTATATCATATCGATGTGACTGTTTTTTGAAAAGAATGTATGTTGGGTTGTTAATTATATACTTTCTTAATAGAGATTTAATATTTTATACAAGTATATATATTTATTTATTTATTTATTTTTTTTCTTTCATTTAGTATGAAAAAGAAAAGATCGAGAGATTAGCTAATTGAAAGTTAAATCGAGTAGGAAAAACAGGAGAAAGAAAAGAACAAAAATGTGTTTAATCATTTTCTTAATTAATCCGAAACGAAATGTTGTTTTACTTTCAATCGAGAATGACGCAATATCGATATTGTCAGAGATTAAGCTCAGAAAAAGAGAGAGAGAGAGAGAGGGAGCTACGAAAAGAAAAGAAGAAAAAAAAAATAAAGAATATCAAGATAGATGAAAAGTTTATGTAGATATTGACAATTCGCTCGAAGTTTCGCTTCTCTTGATTATCCTATTGTTCGTAAATTTGAAAGGGTTCTCTCCTTTGTTGACCAAAAGGATTCTCTACTGTTGACTCCTGTCAACTCGCGACGTAATTAGATTAAGATAAAAGGATTTACCCCCAGCACAATGTTTCTCGTTACTTTCAACCTAATTAACTTCCTCAAATAAGACGATCTTTAAGATTTGTTAGATCATGGATAATTAGATCCTTGACATCTCTTCATTTTCAAACATTTTTTGATCAAAGGATAGGATAAGATAGAATAAATAAGTAAATAAATAAATAAAAAGACAGAAAGAAAAGGAAAGAAAAAGTGGAGAAAATAATTGTTTAAAATTTAAAAATCTATCCGAGAATAAAAAATAAAATCTTTCGTGTTAAGTATTTGTCGACCTCTTCGAATTCATTTCTAACGGTTTACGTGAAACGAGCCATGCAAGGAAGTAAAGGAGAAGCTTTCCTGTCTCTCTCTCTCTCTCTCTTTTTCTTCAATTTCAAATATCGTCGTCCTTTCACACCGATCGTGGCCAATATAAATCGTCCAAGGAAGGTCCGTAATGTGTGAGTCCGTTGTCAGAAAAGGAACGAATCCTCGCATACAAAGTGGTGAGTGTTAAACCGAAATAAGGTACCGTGAAATTGAAAGGTTTCGCGATAACGTACAAAATAAGGGAGAAAACGAGAAATTTAAAGAATTCGAGAACGGAGAAAGACGTTTTTACGGTAGGACGTTACAACCCCGTTAAAAACGTTGTAATGAAATTGTTGTTAAAAAAAAAAAAAAAACATATGTGCATAAGCGTATGTAGATGCATCGACGATTTTAGAGAATGATTTTTTAAATGTCACCTGTGTGTTACCGGTGATGTTTGTCGCATGGTGGAAAATTCAAATTAAACTTGCGCGAGAAAGAGAGAGAAAGAGAGTCTGGAAAACGTCACGAAAGTTTAATTGTCTCTACGAGAGAATATGAAAGAGAGAGAGAGAGAGAGAGAGGATGATGGAATTTCTCTCGAAAGTCTCCGAGTTACGAAACATATCTTTGCAAGCTTCTCCAGTATTTCTTCGTGTCGTTTTTGGAAAATACAAGAGAACTATATATTTACCCGTATAATTTTCATCTATATATTATACGTATACATACACACACACACACATACATATATATCCTACATACCCTTTACAGATTGTTGCAGCACAATTTAAGTAGAATCATTTATGAAAATAATTGAATACTTGTTCCTAATTTCTAAAGGATCATTTTATCTAAACGATATTTTGTTGAAATACTTTGATGATTTATTCGTTAAATCGTTTTAATTGTTGTTGTTATCAAGTGTCAATATTAGAGAGGAGAAATTATCAACTAGGCGTTCGTAATAGAAAATAGGGATTGTCCGAGAGTAAACGAAAGGGCTCGTTTATCGAGAGGTCATTCGTCTCTATAGCAAATCATTATCCCGGGCTCTTTCGGCGGGAGCCACTGTGGCAATACTGGCACTCAACCACGAACGATTGTAAATTTAATTTGGCGTCGTTCCCGCAGTCATTGCGCCGTTGATCAAACTCGATTGCGCAGCTTCGGCCCACGGTGTTATCTCTCTTTCTCTCTCTTTTTATCTCTCTCTCTCTCTCTCTATTCCTCCCTTTCTCTCTCTTTCTCTTTTCTCACTCATTCACTCTCTCTTTCTCTTCAATTTTCAAACGTGCTATTTCAAACCTTCCAGCTCTGAAATGGAAGATACTCCAGACATCTTAAGCACCTCTTTCGAATGCCAATTGCATTCTCGAAGATTCGAAAGAGCGTACCAGCCGGAAATTCGTCTTCTAAAAATATCTCGAGTAGACGAGACTTACTCATATTTATTCTGATAACCATTCGTGAAAGATACTCTTTTGAACACTATCCGGATGAGGAGAATTTTTTATATACGTTTTATAAATATATATATATATGTATGTATAGGTATTTTTTTTATTTCTTATTTTTTATTTTTACAAGATATATCTCCGCTATATCTATTTGATAAATCGAATTATTTACAAATGCGCGTACAAACATTGAAATAATTGATCCAACAGATGCATTAACTAATTAATTTACGTATTTATATACTTAATTGATTAATATCCTACCATCCCCGACGAGGTGCATTCTATCGAGATATTTATTTATTCCAGATATACATATCGTTTAATTATTTCTATTTACACATGCAAAATTATTTATTCCTAATTCTCGTTGGAGAGTAAATTCTAAACATGGAAATAATTAATCAAACAAATAGATGTACCGATTAATTCGTTTATCCGTCCGTTCGTATGCCATTTAATCGATTAATTTAATTCTTATCGTCGAGTCGCTTTTTTTTTCTACTAAGGAAAAACTTGATTAATGATAATTTATTCGAAACGTAAAAACAAATGAAAAGAAATGAAAAGTATAGTGGAAAAGAATAGAAAGAAAATAAAAGGGAAAAACGAAGGATAATTGATTGCCAACCCTCGTGCGAGTAATTTTCAAGTGAATATGTCGATTACTCTACACTTATTTGTTTTCCAATAAGTGATTTTACGAGATAAAGCGTACATACATATATACGTACTCATACCGAAGTTATACGCACTATGTTCAGGAAAAAGAAAATTGAAGAAGTACTTTTGCTATCGATTCCTTACCAATGCAGATCCGATTCCAGCCACGAAGCTTCGTGAGTTTTTCACGACTCTCATCGACCTATTTCTCCTTTCCCTATAGTACATAGATACATACCTAGCTACACCCCTAACCGATCCAATTTTATTTTTCTAACCGTACGAGAGAGAGAGCTTCGACTTCGTTTCGAACGGAATTATCGATCGCATTGCTATCTTTTAACGAATGAAACAAGCAAGGAGAAAAAAAGAACAAGAAAAAAATTGTTCATTCTATTTCTCTCCCTCTCTCTCTCTCTCTCTCTGTATATATTTCCTCTTTTCTGTGTCTCTTCGTATTTCTATTTTTCCTTTCCTTCCTTCGTTCTTTTCTTTCTCTTTCTCTCTCTCTCTCTTTCTTTCTTTTTCTCTTCTTTTTTTTCCCATTTCCCACTGAGCTCCAGGCTAAACGAGAAATAGGATTCGGTAGGTAATGGAAAAATCTGGGCGATATTACGTACTCTTGTCGCTTTTTTACAAGCTGAAGAAACGAGCACGTTGAGAGGACCAAATGGGTGAAGAGAGGAAGGAAAGAAGGAGAGAGAGAGAGAGAGAGAGAGAGAGAGAGATTATCTCTTTTCCTTCTTATTTTTTTCCTTGTCTAACCTAAATTAGGATTCGTCTTTACGTCGAAACAACTTTGAGTACGTAATCCTTGAAAGGATTTTAATTACATTCCTGTCTGCGTTTACGGCCTACAAAACAAAAAAGAAAAAAAGAAAAAAGAAAGATCTTTCATCAATTCCTAATATTTTTTTTCCAAAATCGTTCTACCGCAAAGGACGAGAAAAATATTGAAAAAAAATTAGGAGAACGTAACTCTGAGGGAAGAAGAAAAAGAAAGAAAAAAAAAAGAAAAAAAAGGAACAAGAAGAAGAAGAAGAAGAAGAAGAAGAAGAAGAAATGATTGATAGGACTCGCCGAAGTAAAATTTATCAAAGTAAAATATCTAAGAAGCGAAACTTTTTAGTAAAAGTTTTCGGTCACGTTAAAGTATAGCGATAATCGATCACGCGTGCCTTCCATTAAGTCGTTCGAAGCAACACCATTGAACTCGAGTAAAGTGGAAAGGAAAATGTGCCTTTCGAGTATAGAGAAAGCCGTACACTCTCTTCCTCTTTCTCTCTCTCTCTCTCGTTCTCTGTTTTTGTCTCTTTCTCTCATTGGAAACATCTCTACGTTGGTGAACGTGGTTATGGTTGTCCTAGGGTCAGTCAATGAGGTTTAGCGATCCATCAAGTGCTGCCAAAGAGAGAGTAAATAGACAGCAAGGGGATTGGGGGGGTGTAAAGGGAAGGAAGGAGGAATGGGGACCACGGTTCGCAAGTTGGTCCGTTATTCCCATGAGCTTATCGTTAAAGCGTGAACATCGAACCGAGATTATTGCGGATTCGCAAGCGAATCGGCTGATTTCCGATTCGAATCTCTGCAACTTCGAGGATCCAATTAATTTGATTCTCGTTGGTAGATAGGTAGGACAAAATAGACAGAGACAGAGAGAGAGAGAGATAATCACGGTTTACCAATTTTATTTTTAAATCTAAGAGAGAGCACTAATTTTATCGTGAAGTAGCAGGAAGTCTCCTTTACCGATTTATTGATCCCTAGTTCGTTGAAAGCGCACCACCATTTACACTGTATTTGACGCGGTACGGAACTTGCCTGGAAGCGGCTTCTAACCCTGAGGGTTCTACGCAATTTGAATAAATAGTAGACCTGCCGTCGCGACGAATCCATTAGACGTCGATATTCAAAACAGAGAGAGGATATCTCGCAGTGAGTACAGTCGCCCCTCAAAATTACGGACAAATGATGATCGTTATACATTTCTGACTATTAAGAAAATTGCCCTCGAATAATATTCTCTCGAATGATATCTTCGAACGCGAAGTTATTTTTTTATCGAACGATATGTTCGTCTTTTCTTTTGATTCTTTTCTTTTTTACATTATTGGATTTTTATCTACTTGATTTTGTAATTTGTTTTAATGGACAAGTAAGAAAATAAAATAGGTAGGTGTGTGTGTGTATATATATATATATATATATAAAGATAACATTTACGTAGAAAGGAAATTCTGGTTAGAGAAGTTATGGTTATTGTTAGTAATTATATAATAACGTCTACTCGCTTCCGCACGACGTTATGTCTCTGTAACGATCTGGCCAGGGCCGTTATATTAAATAGATAAAATGAAGGAATTTGCAAAGGATATAAAAATCGTAATGGGATCGCATTAATATGATCAAACAATAGGTACAAGGAATAGGGAAAATTGGATCGAAATATTTGTCGAGCGAAGATAATAAAGAGATTAAAATAAAAAAGAGAGAGAAAAAGAGAAACAGAAGAAAAAAGAAAAGAAAAAGCGAGAGATATCATGGAAAAGACAAAGATATTAGAGTAAAAGAGATTTTTGTTCGATTTGATCCCGACTGTATTCCCTTAAAGTCACGACTTTTCCAATAGCCCTGTGGTACTACATCAGAGGGTCGGCGAATAATTTGAATAAATTGAATACGGTATCACGGTGGTTCCATTAGGCCGTCGATATGCAAAGTAGCGAATTGAAACAAGCTATATAAAGCCTCGTATAAAGTGCCGATATAGCGGGATGGGTGGGTGGATGGATGGTGGAAGGGATGTTGGGTCCTTCGAAATATACAGTAGACGACGACTTACATCAATCATGAATTTAGTTCTCGGTAGTAGTCCTCGTCGTCGTCTCTCTGTTATTCGGTGAAAGTCTAATCAGATTTAAAAAAAAAAGAAAGGATTTTGTCTTGACTCTAAATATTTCCTTTCCTTTCTGCGTTATATTATTCCGATCTCCATGAGAGAAACAATGGAATGTTCGTTTACCGTAGAGAAAAGTCGAGATGTTACCTATCTCGATTTATTCTCTCTTTTTCTTTCTCCTTTTCTTTTTTTTCTCTCCCTGCAGAAACGAGACGAAAGGAAAAGGATTGGGATCGTTGGGACGTGGGTAACGAAGAAGGAAGTTTCAGAAGCCGCAGAAATTGACGTTACACCTTGTGACTCTAATAGAATTTGGCGGATCCAGAGAGAAATCTGCTCCTGCTTGGAATTCTTTCTGGTCCTTTTACGTTCCTTCGAATCAATCTTAAAGTTTAACGATTTAGAAAGCCGAGACCGCTTAGGGCGATAGGTTCAAGGGATATTAAGTAGATACGCGTGAAACATATATCGAAAGGATCGTGTTATTCGAATCGAATGAAAAAATCTCTACGTTTCCCTATTAAATCATATTTTAATTTCGTCCGTATATTATAAAAGAAATGTTTCCAATGACAAACGACCCTTCTTGTCGTATAGAATTTTTTTAATCAAACGATTAATACCTTCGGGAAAAAATGTGAAGATCCAAAGGGGACAGTATCACTTTGGAAACTATAATAACAAGGTTAATCGAAGTCGGTATAGAAGAGGAAAGGAGAACGTGTGTCGTATGCGAGATCAAAAGTTCCGATCGAAAACTTCAAACTTCTTACTCTTCTTTGAAACTAAGTACTTACTTACGTGGGGACTGCTCGTCTCCTTTCTAACACGAACACCGTGCTGCTTCGAATACTGAAAGGAGGAGAGATAGAGATAGAGATAGAAATGGAGATAGAGATGAGACGAAGAAAGAGATAGAGATAGTAAAAGCTCGCACAACATACGATACCCTTTAAAGGAGAATCGCGGTAGCTGTTGGTTTGAGCTTTGATTTCGACTAAGAGAGAGAGAGAGAGCGAGAGAGAGACGAATGCGGGCACGTAGGAGAGAACTATAAAGGGGAAGGAGAAGGAGAAGTAAAGGAGTGAGAAAGGATAGAAGAGAGTAGTCGAAGAGACAGTGGCGTGCGACAGCAAGTGAGACCAAACTGTCAGCAAACTGCATTTACCATTGTTGCTTCCGAGGCTCGCTACATTGTGCTCTTCTCCAACCTAACTTTCCTAACGATCTCGGGGACCAGGTCTGTGTTTTCCTTAAATACGGCGAAACTTGGAGATAAGCCGAAACCAGTTTAAGCGTCACGTTTCCTTCCCCCATTGTTACTGCCAGGAATCGTTTAATCCTCCCACAGGAGACGCAGACCAGGAGTTTGCGAAGGAGTAACAAGGAAGAAAGAGAGGCCTCGAGAATGACGACGAAAAGGGACTAAGCTGTGACTTTCTCTCTCTATTTCTCTCTCCATCTCTCTTTCTCCGCTGACTCTTTGAAGATGCATCCTTTAACCGAATGAATCGCAAGAAACTTGGTAACTCGTACGTTTTCAAGTGATATACGTGTATATGAGTGTACATACGTACTTATACACACACACACATATATATACACATATATGAAATTAATCTATGTCTAGATCTGCTGAGTTTTCAAAGATGCATAAGATTTATCGTTGCTGATCCTTAAACGAAAAGCGATACACTTGGGAATCGATTCTCCAAACTATTCGTTATCTAGGACACCTCGGTTATCTCGCTCTTTCGCGTTAGTCTCTCTCTCTCTCTCTATTTTACCTATACCATTACACAAAGAGACGTTCCACTAAAATAACTAGGTCAAGAATGAACGAGTTCCGAATTCGATACGATTAGAAATATATATCGTAGGTGTTTATACGATTCGATTAAAGTTGTTTCAAAGGTTTAATAAAAATCATTTGGTCGAATGAAACGCGATAACTATGAATTATCCTTTAGTTTTTCATTTCCAAGGTTGGAGGGTAACTTATCATTAGTTGAAATCGTGCCAGGTCCTTCATCATTGGTGGAATTTTCGATGGCTAACGACATTCGATTAATCGATTGGAGCCTCTTCCGGTCGTATATTTCCGTTGACGTTCGTAACTTCCGTGGTGGTCCGTCCGATCGGCTGGGGGTACGTCGTTAAACTCGCGTTCGTGCAATTAGAGCTGGCATAATGGCGGGTATTCAATGTAAATCAAGTGTAAGATCTTCCTTCCTACCAACACCATTATCGTACGACTGTGGAAGCTATGGAAGCAGTACTTGGAAGCTTCCTACCCTACTCCTCGCTCCCAAAGCTCTCATCTAGCAACCATGGTCCATTCTATCGCATCCGCTTTCATCGATCCATGTCACCCTCAAAGGGAAAATCGATTCGAAACGTGAAGGAACATTGAGTTATTCCGAACTTCATTTTGCATTGCCACCTTACCATTTCAGATTCCCTATCCATGTCCTTCCTTTTCCTTTGCCACTACTACTACTCTTACTACTACTACTATTACTTTCATGTTATTCCAACGATTTACATTTAAAGAACAGGATCTACCAACTCCGTTTCACGTCGTCGTCTTTGAAGTCATTGCAATTCGACGAGAAGAAAAGTACAGTTTCAATCACACATCTCGAAATAAACATCTCAATCTTCTTTTTATCTTAAATCTTTCTCTTTTATATCTCGTTTCTTACTTCCTAAATTATTCCAAAAAAGTTTCCAATTGATACTCATTCGCCGTACGACGATACGTGGAGATTTGGAAAAAAAAAAGAAACAGAGCTATACGGTTGACAGTTGAATGATTTATAATCACGAATATTTTCTATTATAAGTTTCATTGTCTTTAACGTATTCAAAAATTCCAAACTTAGTCTTTCACTAAGGGACCCAGCATAATCTCGAATTCAACAACGCTGAGTTTTAGAAAGCTTTCCTATGAAGTGCCATGAAAGTACGTTTAAACTAGTACACGAGCTTGTTTAGTTGGATACTGGAGAGTGAAGTTTATGAAGGTGGAATTAAAGTGTTAGTGGTGGGTCTCTAATATGCACGAGCACCCCCGACACTTTCCAACGTCAGTCATGGGAATGGTATGGCAGTGAGGCCAACGTTACTGGGCGCTGATGGCGTTGCTGAACGCAGGAGAGACGGTTCGTTGGTGGTAGTTTCGAAGATGGTGTTAACGCGTCGAGCGTTTAGCGATTCAGTTCACGGCTGCTGATATTATCTCGAGACAATTAAATTAGTTGCTATTGAAATTGAGTTATTTCGAGCTACAATACAGAAAGCGTGCGCGAGCTTGGCCAGCGCAGTTGCATACAAAGTGTTCCAAAGTTAGACTACCCCAAACCCCCTTCGATTTTAGCCCGATCTCGAAATCTCATGCCGCCGTACCCTATCCAAACCCACTAAACCCTCCTCCCACCCCTTCCGTCATCCACCCTTTCCCCTAACACTTTACAACGACGTCCATGTTAATTAGATAGTCGAACCATCGGCCAATAATTATGTGACGCCCTCTAATTAAATCCGATTCGTTCGAGCAACCAACCAACCAACCCCCTTTCCATTTAACCCTCCTCCCCTATCCTCTAATCCCCCACTCCTTCTCCCCCTATCCCTGCCAACCCCCTCTCCCTCAAACACTTGCCTTTTCTACGAATCGCATTCCGTCCGCGTGCGTTGCATTTTATCGTCCAGCACGGATTTTCATAGCACGACGATATACATGCGAATAACGTGTTACGTGAAATGGAATGAGAGGGGTTGCGTTGTGCGGTGTATACAGGGTGGACGATGTAATTCGCGAAGATAAACGACGATCGATCGTATAGCTTGCGTCGGAGAAATTAAATGCGCCCGACTTTCAAAGTCGCGACCTCCAGTTAGGGGAGAGGTGCGTTTTGACGCTGTGAAAAAAGAGCGAATAGAAAAAAGAGGAAGAGAGAGAGAGGGAGAGAGAATTCATTTTTTTTCTCGTTTTCTACGTCAATCGCTCGTTCCATCGGGGAATGAGATTTAAATCCGTTGGAGTTTGGGAATCGTTTCTGATCTTTTCGTTCAAAAATTTATCTTCTTTCGCGTTCCTCTTTCCAGCTTTTTTTTCTTTCTTTTTTTCTCTTTTCTTTTTTCTTTTTTTTTTGAGGGAGAAGATCGATATCGTTGTAACTTATTTAGTTCAATCTTTTCGGATGAAAAGCGCTTTTAGTAGCGCGACAAAGTAAATCGTACTATTGTATGATTAGTTTTTCCACGTTGGCGTTTAATTTTATTTCGATTATGTCCGATTAATAATTCAAACGGCGATATATTTTAATTATTATTATTAATTAATTTTTCTTTTATTTTCTATCTCGATTTTGTAGAGGAGCCGAGGAAATGAAGATCTTTCGTATTTCCTAGAATTTAATAAGAATAAGCAAAGAGAGAGAAAGAGAGAAAGAGAGAGAGAGAGAGAGGTTCGAATGATTAATTACCTGTTCGGTTGAGCGGGCAAACTCTTCCTCATCTTTTATTGGTTGAAAGTTAAAAAGGAAAATCGTTTGGATGGTATAAATTACTGCGGTATTTCATACATTTACCTTTTTATTTATGTTTGTTAGAATGTTTTATAACGGGTCGTGCCTATCCACGGGAAATACAACGATACCGTACAACGATAATTATATTTCTCGTTGTTGAGCTTTTGCGTCACGTTAAGATCCCATTAAGCTTCTAACGACGATTTTATCGAAGCACGTAGGCACGCGGTAGGTTACGAAGGAAATTTAACGACCAATCTGCGTACACGAATCAACCCTATCTCTACCTTCTCTTAAATGCAAATACACTGCTTTGCTCTCCTCCTATTGCTGGTGCTGCTTTGCGGTTCGAGAAACTACAAGTAAGTTGGCACATCCTGTTATATAGTAACAAGGAAATTATTTCCCGGTTTAAAACGTCGACGTGTAAAATGTGGTATACCACAAAGCTTCTCACTTGTTTTGTCTCAACCAATCTTGTTACAATACTCTATTCGATTTGCGTGTACTATCACCATCGAACAAACAATATATGTTTGTACATGTGCGTATATATATATGTTACATATATCGTATTGATGTTGAAAACTAATATCAGTGTCATTTTTAGCGAGATTGGTTTAAAAGAAGGTTCGTAACTACGATTAAAAAACAAAATTAAAAAATTATATCAAGACCAAAGATATTAATTTACGAAAGAAACTTAGGGATGCTCGTAGTAACAAAGACATCTGTTATAAAAGAATCTACTAATCAAAAATGTAAAAAGTCCATGTTTGCTACGTCCTATAGACAAACTTTCTTCTCTAAGGATCTTCATCTTGTTATCGATTAAATAATTAGAGCATGTATACTTTAACAATCTTAACTCCATCTTCGCTGTTATTACTTAGATAACTTAGGAGGCACTATAGTTACTCTCTAAAGCGTTGATAGGAGTAACGCGAGCATCCTCATAGTTTTCTTCATCGATTTTGTTTTTGTTCTCGTTCTTTAAGGATCAAAATTCTCTCCAATGATCGGAATTAGAAAATAATTTGCAATTGACTACGCGAATTACTTGGAACCAGTACATAAAAACTATCAGCGTTTGAAAATTATATATATATCATTTATTTCTCCTCGAGATCTTAAAACTCTCGATAAGAAACATTATTCGTCAACGAACAGATAAGTTTTCTTTATTCTTTCATTCTTCTTTTCTTTATCAGACCGGGACTCAGAGTCGTTTTCTTTATTCTTTCATTCTTCTTTTCTTTATCAGACCGGGACTCAGAGTCGTTTTCGTTAATTCGTCGAACGATTAGACACGACTAGAACACAGTCGTCGTAGAAAGTTCTTAAATGAATAAACCAAAAGGTAAGAAAGTTATATTTGATATCTACCGACAGATCGATCGACCTTTTAAGCCAACCAATTCTGAATATCGCGATAATTCGTACGTATCTTGAAATCACGATATTTCACCTTTGACATATCAAGAGCGACGAGAGATATAAGTGACGTACTTATAAATAGATCGAAAATAAATCGTAAATCGAGAATATATCGAATGGAAAGCATCTTTTCCGAGGTTGGTTTCGTTTGGGAACACTTAAAGAGATAAAACAGGTTACGCTGGCTCTTTCATCATCGCTCGACACGAATGATTCTCGTTTGATTCCGACTAGGAAAATCGAAAGTTTCTCTATACCTATATCCAGGGGAGGTGGGCCGAGCTAGATAGAATTTTTCTCTCTTCACCTATGAAATCGACATTCTTTGTTATGCAAATTCGTGCCCTTTTCACGTTGAAATAGTTTCGAAAAGGTAGAGAGGATTTATGTTCTATCGATATTGAAAAATATTCTTTCTCTTGTTTGTTTATCATAGAATATAATACTATACGTTGATTTATGGTAACTTTTCGTACGATTAATCTTCTAATTCATTTATCTTTTCAATCATGTACCGATGTACGCGCACAACGAGCGAGGAACATTGAACGTTTTATCCTTTGATAGGACACACGTCCATTCGGCATTTTTAATTTCATTAGCTTCCTCGTTTCATCAACGAGACTCTACCATCTACGTTCGTTATTACTTTCATTAAAACGGTCCAACGGTTACGGCCGATAATCGGGATTGATTTGAAAATGGAAAATTTCGGTGGTCCAAAGTAATGGAATTTTTTCCCCCCTTTTCTTTTTTTTCTTTTTCATTCTCTTCTCCCTTATTTTATTTATCTATCTTTTTTTTTTATTCTCTTTTTTTCAGAGGATCGAGAGTACCGCTGATTCGTAATTAAATCGGTACGAACGGACGGATCCGAGGAGTTAAGTCAATCCTTTGATCGATTAATCCGTTCGAAGGATCACGCGATTCGATATGATTTTTGTATTATTATCTCATATTATTTAATTTATTCGTTGTTATCAATGATCGATTTTTGATATATTTCATAAAAATGATTTTGCGTAAAATCGGCCGAGATTATGTTTGAAATTCGCTTGCATGAACTCGCTCGTTAAGTCGATGTCGAAGCTTTCGACGATAAAGTGACCTGTCCGATCGTGAGAAAGTTTCATCTCTATCTTTCTCTTCTCCCCTTCTCTCATCTCTCTCTCTCTCTCTCTCTAGCAAACTTCTAAGCAAGTTTACGTCCTGGACGTTCATCCTTTAGCTCCAGCATCGTTCCTGGACCGATTGAAAAGTTTTCGAAAGTCTGCGGTAATCTCGACGCAGCGTTACCCTCGAAAATATGTTGTCCTAAGCTACAAACTCACGAAATACTTATAGACGTCTTCCCACATCCATCCTTCCTTCCTTCCTTCCTTCCTTCCTTTCTGTCTTTTTTCTTTTTCTTTCTTTCTTTCTTTCTTTCTTTCTTTTACTTTCCTTCCTTGGTCTCCACTTACCAAACTTTTGATCGCACGATCGTAAATATATCTATAAGGAAGTTTTTACGAGTGCAAATCGGATTGCATCCGTTCTTGCTTTAACTTACGTAGATTCAAACTTCTCGATGTACATATATATAAAATATATATATATATTTTTTTCTCTTTAAAGAAAAAGAAGGTTTTATATCGGTAAGTAATTTTCTTCTTCTTTTTCTTTTTCTTCTTACCTGTTATCTCAACTATAGGAAGCAATTAAAGTTTTTCGCTTGTTTAGATATCCGGTTAAATCGTCAATCTTCGACAGAATATTATTTTTGTTAATTTTGTTCGATTTACCTTCGTTTATCTTTCATTCGCGTTTAACTTGTAGATACATTTATTAATCGCTTTTATACTCACCTTTTGTTTCGTTTACCTTCTGCTCTCCTTTTGATTATCCCATTGTTAGGAGTAAGAAAAAAAAAAAAAAGATCATATAAAAATTCGTAAAGAATTATAAAAAGATTCATTATAACATTTAATTTAACTTGGTGTTGATAATGTCAAAAATAAAATACCTTTTTTCTTTCTTTTTTTAAGTAAATCTAACTATAAGGTCGATCTTTTTCACGAACTCATAGAAATCATAGAACAAAATTTTTTTTTTGACGTTTGTCTGTACGATACATACAGACGAGTAACATCATCAAAGAATAAAGTTCCAAGAAGTACGAAATATGTCTGTCTGTAAAACTCGATGGTTACTACCATAGTTGACTCACTTCTACGTCGTTTCTATTAATGTCTGAAGATAGAAACTCGCGTAAAGGGTGTTTGCTGCGCTATTCGCAGACTGATTCTGGACTTTAGATTCTCTACTTCGAGTCTTAAAGCTCTCGCATACAGCTTTAGATTAATCGTTCCACTCTGCCGGGATATTACCTGAGGTCTTTGATCGAAGACGCCATTGTGCTCGAGCAATTTGCCAGTCGATAATTCAAAACTCCCGCCAAACCACCTCCACCACCACTACCACCTCCATCTCCATAACTTCTTCCTCCACCAGCCAGTTCCACCGCCATCCTATCACTAGGAGTTACCTATCGTAATACTGCTTTTATTTGACGACATGAATCACACCGAACGAGTTTAATCGTTTACATTAAACGAGTAAGAAGAAGGATAAGAAGAATGAAATTACGTTAGTTCGGTCTAAAAAACTAATTCCAAATCGATTATGATGGATCGTTAAAATTGTGGCAAGGAGAATGGAAAAGAAAGAAAGAAAAAGAGGAAAAGAGAAACTTTCTTTTGCACTTACTAAAACTGAAAGTAGAACACACAAGGATGACATTTGTTAACAGAGATTCGTTAATTAATTCCCGTTTGTCCGCTTCGTGATTAATTACGCTTTTATCACTGACCTGTTTTCAATCCAGTCCTCGCAAAGAGCCCATGATTTTTCTTCAAGATACGGAAACGCAAAAAGGAAGAAAAAAAAGGGGAAGTAAAATCTTTACGTCCGTTAATAAAGTTGTAAATAAATTTCTCAAACGATACTTGCAGCAATTTGCTCTGAACCCTTGGGTCTGAATTGTATGTATTACTTACCTGAAAAAATACAAGAGAAAGGGAAATTAAAATGGTACAGAGAAAAAAAAATAAAAAAAAATAAATGATGAAAGAGAACGAGGAAAAAACATCGTTGACATTAAAAATTAATTGTTACGGATTGTTAAATAAAATGTAAAAAATGACATGATCTTCTCTTTTTTCTTTTTTTACCTTTAAAGAAACACGAAGGAGAAATTCCTTCGTAGATAGTCAGTCAACAGCTGATTGGTTAAGGTATCGACGATATGCGTAAATGTAACATTTATTCGGCATAAATTATGACATTAGATACATAGATTAAGTATAGATACAAAATGAATTGACTGTAGACAGGACTGTAGTGAAAATACATCGATGCTTCCTCGGTTCGAGTATTCGACGCGCTGTTTCGTATTCCTCGAGTAAAGTATTTCTTCAAACTTTGATATTTTATTCTTGAAATACTCGTGCGGCTTACAGGGTCGTAACAATATTCTTGTTTTTCTTCTTTTTTTTTTCCTTTTCGTTATTCGTTACTTATTTCATAATTATTAGAATTATTATTAATATTCATAATGTTATAATTATTATTATTATTATAATTAGTATTAGCATTATTATTATTATTATTATTATTATTATTAGTATTATTACTATTATCATTATTATTCGTTTTCTGTACACTTACGTATATATGTATAGTATTTATAGTATATATTTATATATTTATGATCGTCGATCGATCTACGACCCTGAAGCCACGAGAGATTTCTTTCAATTCATTTCCTTTCTGATTTTTTTTATAATTATTATTATCATTATTAATATTTTTGTTTTTTTTTGTAAACTTACTTTTATATACAAGATTATTCATTCCTTTCTCTCTCTCTCTCTCTCTCTCTCTCTCTCTCTCTCTCTCTCTCTCTCTCGCGTTCGAATCGCACAAAGAAGAAGAAGAACGGATATAAAAATTCTTATTCATGCGATTGGATTTGTCGGTAAGACGTAATAAAAAAATGATTGTGAAAATTCGGCAAATAATCGATAAGTAATGATCGATATACACGCACACATATGTATATACATATATATATATGCAACGAATTTGGAATATACAGTCTTAGTGTTTGAATTGGAGGGAAAATAGGGAAATAAAAATAGTGTAAGAAATTGTTATCTGTCAAAAATCTACCTTTTATAGCTTTGATTTCTTTTTCTCATTTTTTTTCTCTGTTCTTTCTTTCTTTCTTTTTTCTTTAATCGACGGATCGAAGATAAATTTGTCTTCCATATTTGTTGTTTCTTTTTTTTTGTTTTTCCCTTTTGATTTCTTACGACAAATACGAAAACAGCGAGCGATCACTCCGTCAACTTGGATCATTCTATTTCTATGAGCTTACAACGACGAAACTTTCAGAAATTCTTGAAGAGACGATACAATTATAACAACAAAATTGCACGATCGATCCCGGCTCTCTCTTTGTTTTGAGATGTAAATCAAGAAATTTTTTATGAGAGCGTAACGAGACGACAAATTTGACTCTCTTCTTGTTCTTCCTTCTTTCCTTTTCTTTCTCCTTTCCTTTATTATTTTTTTCTTTTCTTCTAATAATCTTGCTTTTGCCTTTGCCCCTTTGTGTTTTTCTTTTTTCTTTCATTCACTTTCTTTTACTTTTTACGTTTACGGACGAATCGACTACGACGAAAAGTTTCTATGACGAAGGAAAAGAATTCATGCAAAACGTAACGTTCCCTTGGCAAAATATCCTCTTAGTTTCTAATTTTATTTTTTTATTTTCATCTTTTTTAATTTTTTGTTGCTGTTATTACTGTTGTTGCTTTTCTTTTCATTTTTTTTTCTCCTCGTCATTTGTCACTAAATATTATCATTTTACGTCGCCATAACCTATACGCTTAATATAGATTTATATATATATATATACGTATATATAATATATATACATATATATAGATATTTATATAATATCGAATACAATATGAACCGTTTTACGATTAATAAGGATCACAGCCATAGCTTTGAATACGAATGTTTATCTTCGTATTTTTTAAGACCAGTACAATTATTATAATCCGATAGCGGCAATCATAAGGATAAATTTCTCCGGTTCTTCGCTATTACCTAGAAACGCTAGATACTAGAAACTAGACATCGATTATAGAGAGAGAAACTTGGATGAAGATAGTCGAGCTTGATATTACAATCTCTAAATGTGAGAAAACAAACTAAATCGATATATTCGCTCATACCGTTTGACTAGAAATTGGCCTATATCACTTACGTCAATACTAATTGTAGTAGCATACCATCGATCAATTAATTTTCATCGAATTCATTTTTCATCAAATTAATTTTCATCAAATTAATTAATCAAATTAATCTCATGAAAATCAACCGATTCGATAATCTCCGATTTAAAAGAAAAAAAAAAAGAGAGAGAGAAAAAAGATTTGGAAAATTACCAATAAAAAATAAATAAAAAGAGAGAGAAAGAAAAAAAGGAACAAGAGAACGAAAAAATATAAAAAAAGAGGACACGTAGAAATCATGGATTTTAATAATCGACACGCAAATAGATAATACAATATATATGTGTATATAAATCATATATATATATATATAAAATGTAACAAGTATAATATATAATTTTTGAATAAGCTCGACTATCGTATCCTAATGACTAACAAACGTCAATTCGTCGGGCCTAAATCGACGTAAAATTTCAAAAGAAAAAGAAAGAGAAATAGAGAAAAAGAGATAGAGAAAAAGAAATAGAAAAAACAGAAAGAGAGAGAGAGAGAGAGAAAGAGAGAGAAAGATACAGAGAGAGAGAGAGAGAAAGAGAGAATAGGGAGATGATAGATTAAGTCACGAGATTGAAGATCGAGGATCCTTGCCACCTAGAAAAAATAAAAATTTGACGATCGACGACGTTGGCAGGGGCAAACACTCGATCGACGATCGAGGACGAGGACAAAATTTTCCTATCTCTTCTTTTCTCTCTTTTTTTTTCGTTTTTTTTTTCTCTTTCTTTTTGCTTCGTTCTTTTTTCAATTGACATTCATTCCGAAGAGGAATGAACTCGTTGACGAATTTTTCTTCTTTCTCTCTCTTTCTCTCTCTCTCTCTCTCTCTCTCTCTCTCTCTCTCTCTCTTTCTCTCTCTCTCTCTCTCTCTCTCTATCTCTATCTCTATCTCCATCTTTCTTTTCTTTTTATCTTTTGGTAGTCGAAACAGGCTTTCGACGATGAGACGACGACATCGAATTTCACTACGTTCACTACGCACACGTCTACGTATATCGTGTATGTGTTTGTATATATATGTGTATATGTGTATGTATGTACGTGTGTGTATATATATAATACGTATATATACCTGTGTATATGTATATAGTATATTCATGTATATAACTCTATATATAATCTCTCTCTACACGTTCGAGGATAGAACTCGTCCCGCTTCCTCTTTTCCCTCGGAAATCGTCGAATTGAATTTTGATCCTCTTAACCTGATTCAAGCGTCGATTCCAAATTAATTCCCGTGATTACAGTGTACGCCGTCGAGGCGTTCGTTTCGTTTTCTCGATTAACGATCGAACGCTACGATTAAATCGAATTATTACTTCCATATATACCTTATATATATATATATATATATATATATATATATATATATATATATATTATGTATATATGTATATGTATGGGTGTCCTATGTAACATGTAGTACGTATATAGGTACTATACGATAGAATTTCTTGATCATTTTTGATCATTCCTTCTTTTTCATTTTCTTTTCTCCTCTTTTGATTTTTCACTTCTATCTCTGACACAACACATGGACGGATCTATGTAATTTGATTGATAATTTTGTCAATATGTTTATTGATCGTATTTTTTCTTTATCCTTTTTTTTTTTATAATTTCTCTGTCTTTGTTAGTTCCTTTTTTCTTCTCTCTCTCTCTCTCTCTCTCTCTCTCTCTCTCTCTTTCGTTTCTCATTTCTTTTCGCAACATTTTTCGTCTTGAATTTTTGTTAAACAATTCCGAGGGACAGTTTAGAAACGGGTTGACGAAAAAACAGACTAGAGACCCGTTTGTGCAGCCGACGAAGATAAGGTGACTTTCTTTATCTCTTTGTTCACTTAGGAAGCGTGCATCGGTGGGTCTAAACTACGGCTAAGTAGTCAGGAGGGACCGTGATATCGGACGTACGTTCACTTAAACCACCCTAGGAGGCTAATACGTTTTTTATTTTTTATTTTTTTTTTTTTAAACTCGAAAAAGTGAGAACGAGACTTCTATCGTTTCGAAATAGACGAATAGAGAATAGACGCGTTTCTACATATTACATGTCCGACCGACCGCGCGTTTCTAAGAGAGGAGAAAAAATAAATAAATACAAATGAAGATAAAAAATCCCCGACGTTTTTCGTTAGATTTCAATAAGGACGTAATGTTCATTCAAAGAAACCTCATTGAGAGATTACATTCGAAATCGTTCGTTCAATTCGTAGAACCTCTAACAACGTGACTCATTGTGAATCGTTGGACTCGCGTAATGTTTATAAGATTACGAAAGAAATAGAAGAAAAAGAAAAAAAGAAGAAAAAATGCAGTCGAAAAAAAATCAAACGTAATCAATTGTAATTCTTTTTGTTCTATTTTTTCGCTTCTAATCTAATTTTTTAACATCACGTTGTCTCTTTTCGTAGAAAAAAAGATTTTTCATCAGACACGATTGAAATCTATAAAAATTGTCGAATACTAAAGTCGGACGGCGAATTCTATGAGAGAAAAAAAAAGAATATGTATGTATATATATATATATATATATGTGTTCGCAACTAACTAAGCGAACCATAGGCTAAATATACTAAGGACTAGAATCGGCTAGAGAAAGCGTTTAAACTTTTGTCACATCTAATCCTACTCCTAAACTATCTTATACAGACATCGATGAGGTTTCTCCGCAAAAGTACATGTATATATATATATATATATATATATATATATATATATATATACATATACATATATGTATACGTAGGTATGTATTATATTTATATACAGGACAGACCAAAAGTTTCTAGACGGATTAAAAGAAGTTCCCAGACGATATTAAAAATCAATTACACGTTCTCGAGACTTTTACAGAACTCGTGATTTTACGATCTGAAAAAGAAAATTAGCCTAGAAAAGAGAATGAAATAAAATAAAAGATAATGAAATAAAAAAATAAATAAATAAATATATAAAGAAAAGAACGAAACGTCACGAAAAAGAATAACGACAAATTTTTAATAATCACTCGGTTACTTTTGATCGCACGATCCAGAAACTTTCAAACCATCCTGTATATAATATGGATACTCGATTTTTTTGTAACACACGAGATGGACGCTATATCTTCCCTTTCTCTCTCTCTCTCTCTTTCTCTTCTATATATATATGCAGATTACGTTGAAAGATTTTCGTGGTTTAGAAGAGAGTCGTTAGATTACCTATGTCGTTGATTTTCACGAACATACTCGCGAGAGGAATCTTTCTGGCCGTTCTCGAGTTACAAAAAATCCGTTAAACCCTGTAACACGTAACTCCACTCGACTAAATGGCCACACCGAATCCGATTGGATTCGATTACCTTGCCCCCTCAACTCCTCCCTTACCTCCTCATTCAACCCTATGCATTCCTCTCTTCCATCTACCTTCTTGTTAATCCGAGCAGAGAAGAACAGAATCGAACTCTTATTTCTTTTCTATCTATCTATCTTTTTTTCTTTCTCTCTTTCTCTCATTCTCTCTCTTTTTTTCTTTTTTTTCTAAGCTATAAAGAAAGAATCTAAAAGGATTGCAAGCGGAGAAAACGATATGAGAGAAGAGAAATATATGTCTGTATTTATGTATGTACGATGTACGTAAGAGTGTATGTATCTATGTGTACATATATATATATATATGTATGTATATATGTGTGTATGTATGTATAAGCAATGGCAGAGAGACTTGCAAAAATCTACTCCGCTTAATTAGGTACTCGTTTGCGTTTACTCGTTCCATACGACTTCAGGAACGTGACCGTCTACGTGGCTAGAAGATTAGAAGACGCGTTCATACGAAGCAAAGCTCTCGTCTATCGTTAAACTAGACGTCTATCTCGCGTGTAATATACTTGTCATGGTTAATTTGATTCGTTTTAGAATCGTACATTATCATCATTAACGGAATTATTAAAATAACAAATATTTCTGCACATTATATATATATTATATTAATTTGTTATGATTTATTAAAATAGAACGATCTTAAAAAAAAGAGAAAAGAAAAAAAAACAGATCGTATAAATCATTCAACTTATCTGCGATCTGAATTCGAAGAAAACCGAACGAAGAGGAAATCTGCAGCTAAATGAAATACGAAAAAAAGCATGAAAAACAAAGAAAAAAATAGAAGACGATACTTAACAGTACTTAAATAATTAATATTGCATATTCTAATAATGATCCGTCCGATCTACAACAGATCAAATCGACCATAAGTGTGTTAAATCTATGTGTGTTAAAATACTCGCGATGATCAGCTGATTTCTTTTATCAAACACACGAGATATCGTTTGTAAAGATTCGAAACTATACGATATATACGTATCTAATTCCGCGTCTTCGTATCTCTTTCTCTCTAATCGGCATTTATGTATGCATGTATGCACGTATGTACGTACGTACGTACGTACGTACATATGTATGTATGTATGTATGTATGTATGTATGTATGTATGTATGTATGTGTAGATCCTCGATCATCGAGAGATTTTTTTTTTATCGACTATCGAGGAAGGCGAGGAAATCGATTCGTGGATACGATAGCTGCTTATTAGAGTAATAGGATTTCGATGACGCGTTCGATCGATCGATCGTTGTTCAAATTAGAAATCATTTCTTTTGAATGTTTTTTCCTCTATTTTTTCTGTTTTCCATGTTATCTTTTCTTCTTCGTTTTCTTCCTCTTTCTCTCTTCCCATTTTGATTTCTTGTTCGATCGAAGCGACGATCGATCTTAAGCTTTAGAATCGTGACATGGCCATAAGTCACGCGACGCACTTCCTAGTCCTTAGCAAAAATAAATCATGTTATTGTAAAATGTTGATCCGATCAACCCGAAATGCAGCGTTCATATCTCATTAGCATAATTAATGAGATCTTTGTGTCGTTGGGTTTTTGCTCGTACATTTTACATTTACGCGAAGCATGCTTTAATTTAATTTATTTTATTTTATTTTATTTTATTTTATTTTACTTTATTTTATTTTTTTTTCTTTCTTCCTTTCTTTCTCTTATACTTACTGTACCATTTTGTTCCTTCCTCGTTTCGTTCCCTTTTTTGCTTTTTCTTATTTTTTTTTCTTTTCTTTTCTTTTCTTTATTTTTTTTTCTTTTTAGTCAACATTATCTTCACCACAAAAGCTCGAAGGAAGCTTTCTCCCATACCGTAAGCTTGTTCTCTTCTTTCATAGTTTTTTTTTTTGGCTCGTTTGCGTCATGATAATCAATGAGGATACAAATGACAGGTCGATAATAGCTTTCGA